>NC_057809.1:338478708-338778708 GCF_018294505.1 Triticum aestivum
CGACTGTGGCATTTCTTTTAAAGCCCTTTATGTGGTGTCGCTCAGACGCCCGACTGTGGCATTTCTTTTAAAGCCCTTTATGTGGTGTCGCTCAAACGCCCGACTGTGGCATTTCTTTTAAAGCCCTTTATGTGGTGTCGCTAAGACGCCCGACTGTGGCATTGCTTGTTATTTGTTTCATAAATTTTAATACTACCATGTTATTGCATTTTTATAAATAACTTGCTTGCACGCATCAGAGTTTCATTTATCTTTTGTGACTGACGTCATGAGCATAAAATATTTTCAGCACATCATTGTTATATTATACCTGTGTTCATAATGTTTGCGAGTACATTCAAAGTACTCACTGGCTTGTCCCTGGCTATTGTCTTGGCCAGATTTTCTTGCACGGAGAGGAGCGACGCGATGCCAGCCCCGGAACCCACATAATGGAGATAGCAGCCTCGCGAAGATAGGAGTTAACCTGGTCAGTTGTTCCTGTGGGAATTGGAGTCCCATAGACACTGATGATCCACAAACCGCTTCCGCCATCAACCACTAGAAACCATTTGTTGTACTCACAGGCCAGAACGGTCTTGTACTGCATATTTTGTATTTTGCTTGGAGTTTCTGTATCAAGTTGGAGCCTCATCAGCTAACAGTAATCCTGGGGCTGATGAGCACGACGGTCTTTTTCTGGAAATTGATACCCGGAAAAACCGGTCGTGACAGACTTGGTATCAGAGCCAGGCTGACCATTGGCTAATCCTATCTTAGCCAGGTCAATAAATTTAGGCAAACCAACCCACCAAACCATAACCAAACCCTAGCCAAGCTTCTCGTGCAAGATAGCCACACAGTGAACCAACACCTTTTGGCAGTCGGTGCCCAACCTATCAACCTAACCTGTCGCTCATGCGCCAGTGACCGGCCCCTAAATAGTCCTTTCTCGCAAGCGTGCGAAGGAAGACTCCGTCCCCTTTTTCCTATAAAAAGGGGCACGCTAGCCCCAACACAGCATAGCACAGCCTCTACCCCCAAACCAAGCTACAATGCCTGGCCCTGTCGTGCGCAATGAAACCACAGCAACCAACCTTGGAGGTTTTGTGACCATACTCGCAAACCTCACCCGTCGTGCCTATGCATTAGAAGAGCCACCAGAATTTGTTGTGTACCAAGGACACATGAGCGGTGAAGACCGTCAATTCTGGGCCACTGTACACATCTACGGTAGGGGTATAGTACCCGAGCGCCCCTATAGGTTCACCGGAAGAACAACTTCCTTTGAGCCACAAGCCATACAACTAGCTGCTCGAGAGGCTATAGTTCATCTCAGGCACTTGTCGCCCAGAGTTAACTGTCGCTCGTTCCACTACTACCCCAGACGTGAAGGGTATGGTAGACCACCCCAAGTTGCCAACGGAGATCACGAGACAGATCCTGCATTGTTGCACCTGGTGCGCTATGTAAGTGCACTAGAGGAACTGTGCGATCAAATCACTATTGATTTAATTGCAGCTCGTGGAGAGCTGGTTCGTCGAGCCCCGGCGAGAGAAGAAAACGAGCCCAACGCCGACAACCCAGTCGTGCTGTTTGGACAACCGATCAAGACCCCGAGATCAGCTCCAGCCATCAGCCGAGATGCTTTGATGACCCCAGAAGTGCTTCGTCGCCTTTTGGGAGCACACTCCAACGGGGTTGTGGCCAACAATCCCCGCGATGGTCATCATCACTACCCCGACCCTGCAGTTCCTCCGCCATCTCCGACTAATCCCGGCAGTGAGACACGTGGAGAAGCCTCGACATCCACCAGGCACACCCGTTTAGACATAAACGAGGTAGACTAAGCCGTGCGAGTAGTACCGAGTCTCAGTGTATCCTCACTTTGTAATCATGCGACCGTGTATATTAGCGCAGCCTGTCGTTGTGCCTCTGTTTTAATAGTAGCCTTGCATATTTGGTCAACACATAGTTGCATATTTTTCCGGGCACAACTACCAAAACCAACCCGACGACAACCACAGTAACACGTCTCTTTATGAGATATGTGTATCTCTGACACTGACCTGACCTTTGGAGCTAAGCTGGCAAATTTATTACCTTTCACCACGGTAAAACGAATCCAGCTCCATTGCTATATAAAGGCCACCTTGTGACCTTACCCAACAACCCTCACCTTGTGCACCACACTCACAACTTTTTCCTGTCATGCCGAGCCCCAGCATTCATCTGAGAACCCCAGATGCAACCCCAGGTAGCTTTGTCAAAATATTGTGGGATTTTACCCGCAGTACCATGGGTTCTACCCAGCCACCCCAGTACGAGCTGTTCAAATCTAGAATCACCCCATCCACCTCGGAATATTGGGCAGCAGTACACATTCCTCCTGTAGACCCCAACCAAGATCCAACGGAAGTTTCCTTCGTGGGGAAATCTATGCCAACCCCACACTTGGCCATAGAAGCTGCTGCGAAAGAAGCGATTGCTCGTCTTCGATCCGCAGTACCCTATGCCCGCGAACGAGGATATTATTACTTTCCGAGCCGTGCAGCACCCGGAGAAGTAACGTCTTTTCCCGGTGGGCGTATTGAGAGAGACCCAGTTCTGGCCAACCTTATCCAGTACATCATCGCTCAAGAGCATTTGAACCAACGAGTGATGGATTATCTCCAGAATCTCACTGATCTGAATCCTCAGATTGCCATCGGCAGACCACTGAGGCCCGACCCGGAGAGACGCATACATCGACTGGTCAACCCACTTCCTCCGATAGAAGAGGAGTGTATCCCTTTACCAGAGACATTTTATCAGGACCCCACCCAGTTACCGTTTTCATTTTAGACGTCACTACTGTATTTGTTTTTGCAGCATTTATATTTGCGTGTATCTTATGCATGGTACCCCAAATTTGTGCGACGAGTTGAGTATTTAGTTTCTACTGGTATGAGTAATTTTCTTCGTGATTAACTTGTGTAACCGCGAAAAATCCTAGTATGAGTTTTCTTTTTACTGAATTGCTGCATCATTTATCCCACACTACATGGATTATTTTTATTCACGCAGCACCCCAGCAGCAGACTCACAACCGCTCGAACGCATATGGAACTTCTGTTTTTCACAACGGCTCTTAGCAAATCTCGAGGACGAGATTTTTCTTAAGGGGGGTAGTATTGTAACACCCCAAAAATTTAACCAGGTTTTAGTTATTAAAATTTTGCCAAGAGTTTAAATTTTTTGCATGCAAGTATATCTCTGTTGATTTCAAAACTTTTCTTTTAATATTAAGAAATTTTTCCCAAGTGGATCCTTCGAAAATATATTGGACTTATTTTCCCTCTCATTTAAAAAAAACATCTCTCAATCAGGAGATTTATTTATAAAATTATTTCACCCTGAGCTTTATTCATTAAATGACTTGTTTTAAAATTTGGAGCTCTTTTTGAACTACAACCATTTGATATATTTAACTAAAAATTTCACCAAAAATTGGAGATGTCATGTGATGTTTTTAAATCACTTTTATACAAAAATATCTTTTATTTATGTAATAAATTTGAGCTCTGCATCAATTTTTCCTTCTCTGGTCCAGAGTGCATTTTGCACTACAACCCTTTTAAATAATTCTTTCTAGCCTCCACCAAAATTATGGGATATTGGTAATAGCCTATGATTCAACTTTATGCAAAAACCTAGTGCTGTTCTTTGAAAAATTTGAGTGAACCAACCTCATCTTCATTCTGGTCCATCATGATAGTTTGTACAGCAACCTTAGTCTTACTTGCCCTCTGGCCCTTGATTCTTTATCCTACTTGTAGACCACCCTACTAAACCCCTAAGTCCAGGAGCATACACTCATTTGATCATTTTTGATTCATGAAATGATGCCAATTACTTCCTGTCCAGGAATGTAGTGTTGCAAAACTTGCACTAGCAAGTTTCTCCTTTTGCCAAACTAACCCTACCACTCTCTCTTGCATCTAAGGAGACACTGATCTGGAGTTTTTGGCCACCCCAAGAAATGCCTAAATGCCCTTAGCATTTTGTCAAACACCTTATGGGCATGATCTATTTTGACATGAGTTTTTGTTTACACTGTGAACTTAATCCCCTGACCAGACCAGCATGTCCAATGGTTTTGCCTTAGACTATAACCCCACCCTGCTAACTTTCTTGTGGTTTGGAGCCCCCTAACATGCCATAGCATTTCGTCGAGCACGTCCCGTGCGTGCACTGGGCACGCCCAGAGCGCGCAAATTGCAGCCGCGCGCCCGAGCCGACACGCTGGCCCCCTTGGATTTTGGCCCACTCTGCAGCACCTCGCCACGCACTACCCTCCTCACAGCAACGCGCCAAGCCACCCTGGCAGCCTACAGCGCCGCCGACAGAGCTTTTGGCGGCACACCGGCGGCCGCAGTGCGCCTCTGCCGCGGTCGGCGCCGCCAAAGCCACCCGGGCTCGCCACCTGCCCCAAGGAACAGCGCAAGCTTATCCTCCGCTCGTCGGCTAGCTCCCATCGTCGCCACGATGCCCTGACGCTACAGGGAGGCGGTTCGCCATCGTCCTTATCGCCGGCCGCCGTGGAACCACCTTGCCTCGCATATATAAGGACCCCCTAACTCATCCGAGCACGCATGCAACCTCAGTCCACCTCCCTAGTTTCCCCATGGCAGCCAATCGACCTGAGGAGGTCGTCTTCTTCATCTCCGGCAACTCCTGCCGCCGCCACTGTCTCGTCCATTCCAGCACCCACCAGGGCCTCTCTCTCCCATTTATCTTCACCAAGAACCCCTCCTTCCTTCCAGGAACCCAACCCCCTACTTGATTTTGATCGGGAGCCATCGCCGCCACAAAACCACTTCGCCACCGAAGCCTCCTCCGTCGCGAAGCTGGCCGCCGGCAGCTCCCTCCACCCCCACCTACCTGACGACCACCGGGAGGACCGCCCTGGAGTGGCGGATCCATCCCCGCCCTCGGGGCCCCGCTAGGAGCTGCCAGTCGCCGGCGACGATCGCCGGAGCTCCGCCTCCGCTTGGGACAGAGGAAGGAGAGGGAGAAAGACTAGTCAAACCTGACTAGTGGGCCCCGTGGACCCACTGTCAGTGACCCAGCCCCGCCTCCACGTGTTTTAAGTGAAGGCGTAAACTTCATAAGTACGCCTCCTATGACCGAAAGCGTATTTCTATCTGAAACATTTTTCTTTTTCTGTTTTATTTAAAATCAGATTTGACCCAATCTTTGACTGGCTCTATCTTTTTAAATATAAGTCCAAATGAACTGATTCTTTTTCCTACCTCTTTCAAATTTCACCTAGTTTATTTTAAGATTTATTTGAAAAAATTTCAGAACAACTTTTGGTGCTGTTTTTATTTTGTGTGTTAATTCTTTTATATTGCTAAAATAGGATTTTTGAAGAGAGGAGAAATGTTTCAAGTTTTGGAGTGCACCCTGCCTTTCCACACATTGAAGGCAAGCATTCTGAACCCCGGCATAATATTTTTGTGTGTTCGATGACACGTTCATAACATCACCTCACCTTGGAGAAACTTGTTATTTCATGTGATATGATCATATGCATGGGTGCATGTTATTGATTTCCATGCTGTTGGAAATGGACACACTTGTGATGATAATCACCCTCATGTGCCTTGCATGCATACCGGTAGGAACCCGGGAAAACCTCTGCCTTGGGTAGGCATGAGTTTGTCGCCGGTCTCCGTCGGGACGGTTATGTCTGGTATGGCATGGCAAGGTGATATGAGTGGTGACTCTGTTGGTTGAAATATATTCGTCATGCTAATCATGCAGGGAATACTTAAACCTCCTGAGTCGACCGTAGATCGAGTCTTGTGCCAGTAACCCCCATACTTGTTTCGTACTACCACTCGTCTCTATAGCAAGTAGAGTACGGTTCAGTAAATTGTCAACCTCTTTCTAGCACACACCGTACAGAGAGGCCATGGTGGAAGATACCGGTTGTAGCTGGTAGGCAGGCCACCTGGTCCGGGGGCATGGGTGTTTCCGGTTGGGACCGAGAGGGGAGGCCACCCCTTAGAGCGCGCGATATAAATTTGATCCCATGCTACGCGAGGTTGTAGCCTCCCCACTTAGAGTTTGCTTAACAGGTGTCGTGGGTGATTCCAGACACGTGTGAGATAAGCTGGTGTGTGCAAGTTAGGTGTGTTTTCAACAAAAAGACCGTAGACGGAATTAGTCCCGATGGACTAAAGAAATCCGTTACTCGTGGGTAAAGAGTACACCCTCTACAGAGATTAAACCTATTCAAATAGCCGTGTCCATGGTTAAGGATTACAGTCTGGGATGGGTCAAGTGTCGGTCTTAGTGTCGGTCTTCGGAGGTGAAACTGTTAACCAGAAATGGAATTACTACTTGTGACTTGTGATAACTATGATTATTATTATTGTTGACTAACCCGTGATATTATTGTTAATATCGAGTATCTCTGGGATGGTTCTACCTCCGGGATATTCACTATGATTGTTTATTTTAAAGCCCTTTATGTGGTGTCGCTCAGACGCCCGACTGTGGCATTTCTTTGAAAGCCCTTTATGTGGTGTCGCTCAGACGCCCGACTGTGGCATTTCTTTTAAAGCCCTTTATGTGGTGTCGCTCAGACGCCCGACTGTGGCATTTCTTTTAAAGCCCTTTATGTGGTGTCGCTCAGACGCCCGACTATGGCATTTTTTTAGCCCTTTATGTGGTGTCGCTCAGACGCCCGACTGTGGCATTTCTTTTAAAGCCCTTTATGTGGTGTCGCTCGGACGCCCGACTGTGGAATTTCTTTTAAAGCCCTTTATGTGGTGTCGCTCAGACGCCCGACTGTGGCATTTCTTTTAAAGCCCTTTATGTGGTGTCGCTAAGACGCCCGACTGTGGCATTGCTTGTTATTTGTTTCATAAATTTTAATACTACCATGTTATTGCATTTTTATAAATAACTTGCTTGCACGCATCAGAGTTTCATTTATCTTTTGTGACTGACGTCATGAGCATAAAATATTTTCAGCACATCATTGTTATATTATACCTGTGTTCATAATGTTTGCGAGTACATTCAAAGTACTCACTGGCTTGTCCCTGGCTATTGTCTTGGCCAGATTTTCTTGCACGGAGAGGAGCGACGCGATGCCAGCCCCGGAACCCACACAATGGAGATAGCAGCCTCGCGAAGATAGGAGTTAACCTGGTGAGCTGTTCTTGTGGGAATTGAAGTCCCATAGACACTGATGATCCACAAACTGCTTCCGCCATCAACCACTAGAAACCATTTGTTGTACTCACAGGCCAGAATGGTCTTGTACTGCATATTTTGTATTTTGCTTGGAGTTTCTGTATCAAGTTGGAGCCTCATCAGCTAACAGTAATCCTGGGGCTGATGAGCACGACGGTCTTTTTCTGGAAATTGATACCCAAAAAACCGGTCGTGACAAAGACCTTGCAGCTCACCGTGGGCGGCAGCATCCTTCTCACGGTCACGCTTGAGCGCGGTAAGCTCCTCGCCGCTCTTCCCGATGTTGGCCTCCAGCTGCGCCACCTTCTCCTCCAGCTCTTTCTTGGCGGCCTCTGCGATTGCGGCAGCGTCCTTTGCTTCC
This sequence comes from Triticum aestivum, assembly GCF_018294505.1. Lineage (NCBI taxonomy): Eukaryota > Viridiplantae > Streptophyta > Magnoliopsida > Poales > Poaceae > Triticum > Triticum aestivum. Next base: position 338,486,300 of record NC_057809.1, read on the forward strand.
TTGAGCGCCCCGCCAAGTGCTTGCTCGCGCTCGGCGAGCTCCTCCTCGTAGCTGTCGAGGTTGGCCTTCCGTTGCACCAATTCGCCTTCTCGCGCGGACTACTTCTCGGCTGCCAGCCTTTGTTCCTCCTCATCTTCGGCCTTCTCGAGAAGGAAGGCCGTGCGCTCCTCGGCGAGTTGCTCCCGCTCCTGTGCCAGGGACCGGAGAGCTTCTTGATTGTGGCCCCGGAGCTCCTCCGCGCGCTTCTCCATATCAACTCCCGCCTTCGCGACAAGCGCTTCCTGAGAAGCAAGCTTGGCTTGCCGTGTGCGGTAGAGTGACAGCAGCTTCCGCAGCAGCTCCTCCTCCTTAGGCTCGCCACTGCTGCTGCTGGGTGCGTCGACCAACGACAGTCCAGCGGAGGCGAGCACCTCCTCATCGAAAGTTTCCCCCTCGACCGGCGCCCTGGAGCTCGACGCCCAGGGTAGCTTGATGAAGATATCATCGCCGGCCTTCAAGTAGGCGCCGGGCTGGGGCTCCTCGGAGCCCAGCTCCGCAGCAGGGGCAGAGGGATCGGCGGTCGGCGCAGCGCCTGTCGCTCCTGCGGCCTCAGGGTCGTCAGTGCAATCGCCCGACCCCTCGCCGGCTTCTGCGGCGGCAGCCTTGGCGGCCTCCTCGCCGGCGGTCTCATCAGCACCGGCCCCTTCTTCGTTGGCGGCGGCGTCGTCAGTGCTTCCATGCGCGCCTTCCTCGCCGGCGCCCTCTGTCTCCATTGGCTCAGCAACAGATGGGTCTGAAGAACGAGGAAGGGAGAAAAATCAATCAAAAATCCAAGAGAAGAAAATCAGAAGAAGAAGAACCCAAGGGAAAGTTTTTGGACAAGTGAATTACCTGTGCCAAGATCTGCAGTTGCGGTCTCGGCCGCCGCAGGATTGACAGTGATGTCCCTTGCCGGAGAGTTCTCCCTTGCCGGAGAGCGCTCCCTTGCCGGGGACTCCTCCCTTGGCGGCGTAGTCGAAGCAGATGGCACTTCGGGACCAGCTTCCGGGCGCTCCTGATATGGCTGCTCTGCTCCTACACAAATCAACAAGCAAGATATCAACAAAGGAAAAAGCACTCATGCGCGCCTGACAGCAGAAAGCTAACTATGAACTTACGCTGGGGGCTGCGCTGGGGGCTGCTTTGAGGAGTGGTTGCCGGGTCCGTCAAGGTGGTCTCGGACACACCTCCTGCTGACACGGTGGGGTCATCTACCGCGGCCTTGGCCCTCTTCGCCACTCTCTGGGCCAGCATCCTGAAAAGAAAGGAGTTCAGATTGAAGCAAGTCAGATACAAGATAAAAACAACAAGATTGAAGAACTACAAGAGCACCAAAGAAACTTACTCTTCTTCCTCCTCGTCGGAGCTGAGCGCGGAAAGATCGAAGTCCGGCTCCCCTCCGGTGCGGCGAGGCGGAGGAGTAGGATCCCTTGCCCGCTTGGTGGGGGCGGTGGCGGTGGCCCGGGAAGATCCCGCTCCAGTTGCCGCTGCTGCGTGATGCGCTTCCGCGGCAACATTGCTTGCCGCGGTAGAGCGTGTCACACGGCTCGGCGGCTGTTGACCCGGCTGCCGCCCCGCTATGTCCGCGGCCCTGCGAAGACGCCTTCTTGGCGGGGCCGGGGGCTCCGCCTGCGGCAAGCTTTCTGAAGGCTCGGGCTCTTCCTCGCCGGCCTCGCTCGGCTCAGCTTCAGAGCCGGCAGGCTCTTCCTCGCCAATAAACTCCGCGCGCTCGGCGAGGTTTGCCGCCTCTGCCGCCTCCGCCTCCTCCACAGTGAACCCGAACGCGCCCGCGGCAGCTGCGGCCGCAACCTCTTCCGCCCTAGTGGCGATGCGCTACAGCTCCTCGTCGGTGGTGTCACGGGTGAGGCTCTTTTGCTCATCAGCGCGGACCGGCACTTCTTCCAAGTTGTCGAAGAACGCCTGCACGACGTCATCCACAGGCTCTTGCCAAGTTGGAACGATTCCGTGTGAATCGCACAACGGCATCATGGCGCGGATCCGGTCAAGCGAAGAATTATTGCACAATGGAACGACGCCCCTCGCCAGCGTGAATGGGTGCTGGGGATCGCGTTTGAACAACTCCAGGAGCATTGCATCCAGCTCCAAGACGGTGAAGTTGTAGTTGAGGCCCGGCCGCAGCCTCATGATGTCCGCCGAGTTCTTGAATTCCCAGGCGGGCCTCCCCCTCTCCTGCAGGGGGGCGATGCGGCGGCGGAGGAAATCTGCGCCTACAGCGCCTACAGTGAGCCCGGCAAGCCTGAGGCGAAGGATCCTAGTAATGGCGATCTTCAGCCTCTCGTCTTCCGGGGCCACGTTGCTCCAGTCATTGCCGCGCACTATTGGAGCTTGGCGCACGGCGGTGAAGGGCTGCGGATTCTCCTCGACGATCCAGCACCACTCCGCTCTCCACTCCTCCCACTTGCTGCGGAGCTCACCCTCCAAGTACGCCTCCTTCTTGCCGACTCTCGAGATCCAGGCGATCCCTCCGGCAAGCGGCTCTCCTCTCTCTACCCGAGGCATGAAGAAGTGGCGGAAAAGGGCAACATTGGGGTGGACTCCGACAAAGTTTTCGCACAAATGTGCGAAAACTGCCATGGTCAGAACGGCGTTGGGGGTGAAATCAAGGAGGCGGAGGCCGTAGGTGTTCATGATATCGCAGAAGAACTCCGAGAAGGGCGGGCAGAGCCCGCAATAGAAGAACAGCGCGAAGAATGGGTACCCGTTTGGAGCCAGTTCCGAAGCAGCGGCCGGGAGTACCCTCGTGCGCGGATGCGCCCGCGTCTCCGTCGCCCAAAAGAGGTAGAAGTACTCCCTCAGCTCCTTCGCGCCGAGCTGGGGGGAGAAGATCGCCCGCTCCTTCCGCAGCGCCGCGAGCCGCTGCGCCTCGGCCGACTTCACGCCCTTTCCCTTGTCGGCTTTCGGAGCCATGGCGGAGGTGGTGGGGGAGGTCGACGGCGTTGGTGATGCTGGTGGCAATGGGGGGCGGAGCGCTGCTCTCTCGGCTTCGAGAAGAAGGGGGGAGCGGCGGAGGTTCGTGAAGATGGAGTAGTAGCAACCAGCGAGGGGGAACGAACTGCCCCTGTTTCCTCTGCTTATAAAGAGGGACGGGGCGGACGTTTCGCCCTTCCGAATAAAGAACCACCCACGATCTCTCCCACGACGCCGCATTCAACGCGTGCCGTTAGGGGAGAGCGCGGTGGATACGGAGCGAGATTCGGCGTGGCCCAGTCCGCGTGTGCCCGTGCCCTGTCTTGGGCCTGGCCCAACAGCGCTCGGCACCGTGTCTGGCCCAGGCCCGGGGGCTCCTGTCGGTGTACTAGAATAGGGGTACCCTAGTACCCCGAACTTGTGCACGGGCAGTTGCAGCACCCCGCGGCAAGGCTTGCCGGGCGAACGCCAAGATCCTCCGTGGTTCCCTTGGAGCCATTCAAGAACAAAGTATTTAAGCTCAGGAGACAAGGCCCCGGCAAGAGGAGCTTGCCGGGAAGGCCAACCAAGGCACTCCAAGGAACTTGCCGCGACGCGCCACGCGCTCCGGCAAGGCAACAAGGCCCCGGCAAGAGGAGCTTGCCGGGAAGACCAACCAAGGTACCTCGAGGCCCGGTGAGCGACAAGCTTCCGGACCCGACAAGATAACAGCAGCGGCAAGGCGCTTGCCGCGGCAGGCGGCCACTCTGTGCCCACGCTCCAGCGCATCCACCAACGTGTCGCTCTGGGGGCCTCTCCAGGTGCGCGTGGCGGGAGGCTGTGCAGCCAGCGGTGCGCAGTGGCATGCGAAGCTGACAAGATCGCCATCGTGGCGAACGGTGGCGCCCCTAACGGTCCTTTTCTGCACTGTTTGGGCGACTCAGACGGGCATTTAATGCCCTTGTCCCCTGCCGTCAGGGTTAGGTAGGGTGCACTGTACAAGTAACTGTACCAACCACCTCACTTTTTACATTTGTACCCTTCTCTGCGTTGCCACCTGTCGGTGACCCCTTTAGCGTATAAAAGGAGGCCCATGCGCAATGTAGAGAAGGTTCGACTGGTTCGGAACCCAGAAAAACACTACGCTCTCTCTTTGGAGCAAGAACACAAGATAATCAAACAAGTAGCAGTAGGAGTGTTATCTCTCCGGAGAGCTCCGAAGCTGGGTAAACTGCTCGTGTGCTTCGCCTCGATCTGCTCTTCGTGTGATCTCCACCCCCCGCCGAACCAAAAGGGGCTCGGTCCGCCGGCCCCATAGGTGTTCATGGATCAGTTTCCCCGACACCGCTACAGATTCTATTCCTATGCTTACAAAATCCTACGAATCAAGGAGGCCCGAAGAGTTCAAAGTGTCCATCACAACCGACTGTATAGACCTCTATGCTGCAAATGTCCCTGCTCATCTTCACTACAAGGAACATACTGTACTACTATCATACTCCCTCCATTCCAAAATATAAGTCTTTGTAGAGATTTCTACTATGGATCACATACAGATGTATACAGATACATTTTAGAGTGTAGATTCACTCATTTGGCTCCATATGTAGTCCATGGTGGAATCTATACAAAGACTTGTATTTAGGAACGGAGAGAGTACTTATTAAAGAAGAACGGAAGAGGAACATGCTAAAGAAGAGCAAGCAGATTTTGGATAATAAAATGTTCGTTGCGCAGTGCCCACACATGATGAACTAGTGCTCATTAAGGATGCGACTCCCTGCCGTCTCTCTATATGTGGTGCACGTGATTTTTGAAAGTAAAGTAGGAACATTAGCTGACCAATTAAACATTATCTGTTTTAGTAATATCAACATCATATCAGATTCGTATTTGAGCAACAAGTTTGGAATTATGAATGGCATGTTGTTTAGCTTGATGGATTCAGGAGCAGTGCTAAGCAGGTACGATGATGGTACTGAATATTAAGGCATGTCCGCATGCAAGTAGCATGACTTTTGTCATTGGGGTCAGTCGACCATTTCAGGTGGTTGGATGAAGATCCTACGTCTCCTAACCCTTCTTCTTCCTCGTCTCAGATTCTTCCCATACAGAACACTGCACGGGCCACCGGCCGAACAACTGGCCCCCACCGCATGTGTTCCTCCGCCACCCCACCCCAGCCTCACCCCCACCTGCGTTGAGTTTTCTTTGTTCGGCGAGGCCCCACCACCGCCCCCCACAACCACCATCCCCACCCGAGCCCCTTCCTTTGCAGTGGCGAACTCCGGCGAGCTCTCAAAAATCGACTGGCCCAATTTTGAAATTTAGTCTACTATCATTTAACTAGTGTGGAATTTAAAAGGGGAAAACCATAAGCATTGCGAGTATAGTGTTGAGCGTGCCATGGAGGATCTGAAGGTGCAAACCGGAAAAAGGCAACTTCGCAACCAATGTTTGCTTTCAACTAGCAAGTAAGTGATGGACAAGAAATCAGAGTAAAGCAGTGTCGATCTATTTTCTTGTTGCGATAAATAAGTTGAGCAGATACGAAAGAGTGCCGCCTCTAGTGTGGCGCCGTATATGCATCTGCTGAGAATTTGACGGTGCTGTGGTAGCGATGGCTGTCGGCAGCGTGGAAGCAGATCTAGGAGGGTAGACGGTGGCGGCGGGGCACGATGGACGAGACGGTCGTAGGAGCGGTGCCAACAAGGTGGATGTCCACATGGATGAAGCGAGAGGACGGGATGCAAGGATCCCGGTCTAAAGCCGTGGATGAGAGAGGTCGATCTCTTGTAATGGACGACGGCGTCAGGGTATCAGCTCCGGCATGGTGGAGGAGGACGGCGGTGGATGGGGTGGCAGACGGAGGAGGCTGGGGTGGAGAGGTTGTTTTCGCGCACATGGAGTACGAATGGGGAAATGGAGTGAGAGAGGAAGGGGGAACCATGTCTTCGGGGTGTGCTTGTCCCAAATGCAAGGAAATTTACAAACTTAGCCCCCGTTTAAAATTTCCTACATCACAGCAATATTACTCGGTTGGGGAGAGGACGGTAATCTCGCATACATTGAATATTTACCGACGAGAGTTTGTTTTGGCGCCCACCGTGTATGAATTGGGGAGGGAGTAGATTTCGGTCAAGGAGACACTATGTTTTGGCGCCCACCGTGTATGAAACCGGCTAATAGGCGGTTATGTCACGTTTGAGTGAAATTACAAACCTACCCCTATCGAAACCTATAGAAATCGAGCCGATAGGCTATGCGTGTTAGGGATAGGCAGTAATTTCCATCTCGCAGATTTTGGTTTCGGGCAGTTACTGTGACTTTTCGCGCTTCGTTCATATTTTTGCAAAGCAAGCGTGCACGTTTACCGTGCCAACTCAATTCCAATCTAGTTTGTATTCTATTTTTGTTCGGGCACGATCCATTTGCGATTGGAATAAAATTCTATATAGATAATTTTTTTATATATACTTTTGAAATCACAACAAAGAATTCTGCTGCTTTATATGTATATAATATGATTTTCAAATACAATGATCTCAAAATCAAAAGGTTGAATTCAAAAAAATTTAAACCAAATTATGTTCTACTAAAATGTATGGATCAGTAATATCTACATATTAAATAACATAGATGCACGTGAATTCATATGACTATGCATGTTTGATAGATTAATTTTGGTTCGAGTATGAATTACATGTATCATCATCTCAAATTCAAATATTTGTATCCCTTTTATGTTGACTCATTTCACGCCCATCTCTCTGGCATGCTCCTTCATGCAGCTATCATTCTCTTTTCTCCAGCTCACCCGCACGCTCACTTCATGTTTCTCCTATCTTTGCAAACATGGTCGCTCGATGTCTCCCTTGAGAAGTGTCACACTCTCCCTATCATTATACATTACACGGTTTTCATTATCTCTCACGTCTCTACCGTTCTCTGGTATCACTAGGTACCTAAGCTTTCTTTTTCACCGCCACACACAGTTTCACTCGTCTTTCACTTTGTCTTTCTATCTATGGGGTTCTCTCACACAACCTATATGTCTCTAGATATGACTCATACCACTAAAATTACTCTATCCTACAGACACAACTTTTGTTGCCGTCTCCTTTCCGTCTCCATCTCAGTTATAAAGTGTAAGTGCATCTAGTCCCCCTTAGTGATTTTAGTGTATTGAAGACTTATAGGTTAAGGGACTGATGCGTTTGTGAGTGTACACAGGTCTATAAAGTCTATGAGGAGTTTGATATTTACAGACAAAGTCGACCCCTAAAAATGAATTTCTTCGACTGAAGACTTTGGATTTCTAAAGACTTTCTGAAGACTTTGAAAGTGAAGAAATTGGTGTGATCCTAAAGACTTGGTATTCATTCGAGGAACACGAAGCGTGAAGACTTTTGTTTTTGTAGTTTCATTTTCTCTTTCCTGAGTCATAGGAAATACCATACTATTAAAGGGGGTCGAGGAAATACTAAGGAAAAGTTTCGAAGTGATGCTCAACTCAAATCCTACACCTACCAATCCTTTCGAGTGAAGCCATTGGAAATGTCATATAGTTTAGTCAAATTTCTTCAGTGACAGAGACGAAGATCTTCTCGTCTTTGAGGAATTTGTTCTGACTGAGGAGTTAGGGATTCTCCAGTGCAAATTGCCTACAAGTGAGGAACATGATAGTCGTGAGGAATTTGTTAGTCAAACTTCCGACCGTTGCTGTGCTACGCGCCAGTTGTCCCAAAATATCCTTCAACCTAACGGTCATATCAATGAAGGGAATTTATGTCTTATCATGTCGGGTTGCTCCCTAGGCTATAAATAGCCGCCCCTACAACCACTAGCTGGTTGGTTGCTCCGAGAGAAACTGACACTTGTCATTTGAGAGCATCCCATCCTCCAAGGACTTTGAGCAAAAATCATCAAGTGAGGAAAACCCAAACCCAAACACCTTCAAACCCAAAGTGATTGAGCATCACTAAAGAGATTGATCCTTCATGGATCTAACACTTCTTACATTTGAAGACTGTGCGTCTTCCAGACGGTTAGGCATCATGGTCTAGAGCATCCAAGAGGAAACTGTGGATCACCGAGTGACCGAGTCTGTGAAGGTTTGGAAGTCACCTGAAGACTTACCAAGAGTGATTGGGCGAGGTCTATGTGAGCTTAGCTCAAGGGGAATACGGTGAGGACTAAGTGTCTTGAGCTACGTGTTCAGGACTGGGTGTCCGGGACTGTGTGTCCTTAGGTTTAAATACCTAGCCTCCCTAACCAGACGTACAACTATCATAGCAGTTGGAACTAGTCTACCAAATCATTGTATTCACCGAGCTAATTGGTTCCATTTCCTCAACCATTCCATTTCCTCAATTCTGTGTTGGGTGCTTGTTCATATCTGGTTGAAGACTTTGACTGAAGACTTTGCTTATTTCCTCAGCTCAATTTCTTCAGTCTGTTTGTCTACATTCTGTTAATCCTTTGTTTACGCTTTCTGTACTCTGTGTCTGTTTTCATTTCATCATAATATCCATGTTTATGTTATGTCATGTATGCATCTGAGTACTTTTTCCGCTGCAAGTAGTTTTTGGCTTAGGAATTTCCGCACCCTGAAATTCCTCAGTGAAGAATTCATAAAAATCGCCTATTCACCCCCCTCCAGTCGACTTAAAGCACTTTCAATTGGTCCCAGAGCAAGGTACTCCCTTGTTATGTGTGATTTTGGTTTAACCTCCTGGAGTTTTAGTTAAGTCGACCACAGGAATGAAGGTTGTGACTTGCCCCATCTTTGACGGTCATGATTATCCCAAGTGGAAGGCCATGATGAAGAAGTGCCTCATGGCAATGAACATCGAACTCTGGACCGTCACCGAGATTGGTCTTACTGACCTATGCAAGATGGCGGAGGCTGATGATATCTGCAAATACATGCTACTCAACCTCACGGCAAAGGACATCATCTGCTTCATCTTGTAACAAAATCAGTTCAGAAACGTTATGCATCTCAGCCATGCAAAACTCATCTGGGACCGACTCTCTAGGGTCTATGAAGGCCATCGATCTCACCATGAACCCTGGTTTGAGAACTTCATGGAATCGCGCAAGGCTATGACTTTCAATCCAGAATCATCATCCTCTGCACCATGCCTTATGGCAAAAGGTGCCAAGGTAACTGAATGCTACTTATCTGAGTCCAGTGATGATGAATATGGTGATGAATTTGGACCCAGTTATGTCAAACTTGCTTCCCTTGCCACTAAACAACAAAAGGCTCTGGAAAGGGTTCAAAACATGCTAGATAAAAGCGATGATATGTTGGGCGAGGAAATGCATCGCACTAAAATTTTGACTGAAAATCTTCAGAGACTTTAGTCCAAGTTTGACAATCTTCAAGGTCATCATAACACTCTCCTATCTGATCATGAGAAGCTTTCTTATGAATTTCTTCAAAGAAAGCAAGATCTTGAGCAGTTAAGATTGACTTATGAAGATCTTAAGAAGGAGTGTGATTCATTACTTGCTCAACAAATCAGCGCTACTCAGGAAGAATTTATTCCTCCATGTTTGAAGTGCACTGAACATGAATCTGCTAATTGTTCACCTGAATGCTCAAATACTTCCATTGCTGCAAATTCTTCAAATGCCTCTGCTATCACTAATTCCTCATCTGAGGACATTGCTAGTATCACTGATGATGCAAGTATGAAGGAATGGTATATGACAGGCATGTACAAAATCCTCAAAGGGCATCAAGCTCTTTGTGATATGCTTAAAAAGTAGATCCTCAATAGGAACCCTAGGAAAGAGGGTATTGCCTTTGAGAGGAAACTTAATACTGATGGGACCTACTAGAAACCTGAGTAGTATCCCAAAACCTCATGGGTTGCTGCAAAGGTACCTTCAGTGGATCCATCTACTTTATCTGGCTTTACATGTGAATCTTCATATTCTTCTGATGAGTCAATTGACTCCAACTATAAATTGTTCAAACATCAGAATGGTGAAGTATTTGCTAAATATGTTGGCACTAACTGCAGGAATGGTCCTCCTGTGAAGAAAATCTGGGTTCCCAAGAGGTGCCTTGAAAATCTTCAAGTGAATGTCATCATGACACCACCTATGAAGAATAGGAACCCCAGATCAAATTCTTCATATGGACTAAATTCTTCATATAGATCCAAGTCGTCATACAGACCAAATTCATCACATGGATCAAATTCGTCAAAAGTATCAAAGTCCTCATATGATCATCATCGTGCTAACCCGTCTGTTTTGCAGGGAAGATCTAAGGATTATGGATATGTGCATTATTCTTCAAATCATTATGTTCATAAATCCTCGAAGAATTTCTCTGCTTACTCTTATGCTTACCCTAATCCCTCTTATGTGAAACAAAGTGGATTGGCATCTATGCCACCTTTCTCTTATGGAGCTCACAGAATGATGAACTCTTTGCCACCCCTTCAGATGTGGGTGGTGAAGAAAAAGAACTAATCTCTTATGCATGGTCATGTCTCCAAATGAACTTAAACGTCTGAAGAATTTGATGGAGACCTGAATATGCTTGAAAGGACGCAAGCTAATCATGAAGAAATGAATTCTCATTTCTCACGTCCTCATACTACTTTAACTGTTCTATTGCTTGATGAAATTGACCTAATGAAATTGATATCATATTCTTCACTGATGAAGTATATGAGTTCGTAAGCTGCACTAATTCATCTGTAGGCTGAGCAACCCAAAGCCACTGAGTGGGTCCTCGATAGTGGATGTACAAATCACATGACTGGTGACAGGAGCTTATTGATGGACTCTGCTTTATCTCCATCACATCTGAAGCATATCACCTACGCTGACAAAGGAAAAAAGAAAGGTATTGGGTCTAGGTAACGTTGCAATCTGAAAGGATCGACACATGGACAAAGTCATGCTTGTTGAGTCCTTAGGGTTCAACCTCATGTATGTCTCAATGCTTTGTGACCTTGATATGGTTGTTTTCTTTGGCAAGTATCGTTGTGTTGTGATCATGGAAGCTGACAATTCCAAAGTCTTCGAAAGCTTTAGGAGAGGAGATTTGTATATTGTTGATTTCTCTACAGGACCACAACCTGCTACATGTCTACTTGCAAAAGCTTCAAAAGGCTGGCTATGGCATCGACGACTTGGTCATGTTGGGATGAGGAACTTGCACACGCTCGTGAAGAAGAAGCATGTCATTGGCATCGAGAGTGTCAAATGCCTCAAGGACCATTTGTGTGGAGCTTGTGAAGCCGGAAAGATGACCAAGGCCAAGCATCCCTCAAAGACCATCATGACGACCACTCGTCCATTTGAATTGCTTCACACGGATCTCTTTGTCCCTACTCACTATGCCACATTTACTATTGCTGCATCTTTATATGGCTTTGTCATTGTTGATGATTATTCTCGATATACATGGGTGCATATCATCACTTACAAAACTGAAGTGCAGGAAGTCTTCAAATGATTTTCCTCAAGGGCTTCAACCAACTTTGGTGTGAACATCAAGCACATCAGAAGTGACAATGGAACTGAGTTCAAGAACACTGGTCTTGATGACTATCTTGATGAACTTGGTATCACTCATGAGTTATGTGCTCCTTATACTCCTCAGCAAAACGGGGTCGTGGAGCGCAAGAATAGGGCTCTTGTTGAGATGGCTTACACTATGCTTGATGAGTACAAGATGCCTACTCGCTTCTGGACTAAGGCAATTGATACTGCATGCCGCATCATCAACAGGGTATATCTTCACAAATTCTTCAAGAAAACTGCATATGAACTTCTCACTGACAAGAAACCCAATATGAGTTATTTCAAAGTCTTCGGTGCTAAATGCTGGATTAGAGATCCTCATCATAGTTCTAAATTCGCACCGAAAGCACATGAAGGTTTTATGCTCGGTTATGGTAAGGACTCGCACACCTACAGAGCCTTCAACACCTATCACCACAAGGTTGTTGAAACTGTAGATGTGTGGTTCAATGAAACTAATGGCTCGCAAAGAGAGCACCTACCTCCTGTGACAGATGAAATACCTCCTGAGGAATCTATTAAGTTCAAAGCTACTGAGGATGTCATTTCTACTGAAGAATCTGCTGAAGAAGTCGATCCAGAACATGAAGAACATCATGCTGATGCACCTAAGGAAAATGGTGCTGAAGAAAATGCTGATCAAATTCCTCAATGACAACCAGCTCATCCTCGCGATGCAAATGAAGTGCAGATTGAGAAAATCATCAGCAACATCAACATTCCAGGTCCTCTCACACAATCAAGAGCTTCACATTTATCTAATTTTTGTGGGCACTTTGCTTTTTTCTCTATCACAGAGCCCACTAAGATAGATGAAGCATTTCTGGATCCTGAGTGGATTCAAGCTATGCAAGAGGAATTACATCAATTTGAGCTCAACAACGTCTGGGAACTGGTCAAACGTCCAGATCCTCGCAAGCACAATATCATTGGCACAAAGTGGATCTACCGCAACAAGCAAGACAAAAATGGCCTTGTGGTGAGGAATAAGGCACAACTTGTAGCTCAAGGCTACACTGTAACACCCACGATGCGGCTATATCTCCCATGTGTCGGAGCACGACTTAGAGGCATAACCGCATAGTAGGCATGTCGCAAGAGGGGTAATCTTTACACATCCCATGTACTGAATATAAAAGGGATAAAGAGTTGGCTTACAATCGCCACTTCACACAATACATAAATAACATTACATCATCCAAAATACAATCAAGGTCCGACTACGGAACCAAAATAAAGACAACCCCAAATGCATAGATCCCCGATCGCCCCAACTGGGCTCCTCTACTGATCGTCCGAAAAGGAAACATAGTAACGACTCGAATCTTCGTCAAACTCCCACTTGAGTTCGGTCGCGTCCCCTGCACTGGCATCGTCGTCACCTACATCTGGTTTTGTAAGTAATCTGTGAGTCACGGGGACTGAGCAATCTCACACCCTCGCGATCAAGACTATTTAAGTTTATGGGTAGGAAAAGGTAGTGAGGTGGATTTGCAGCAAGCACTAGCATAGCAACAAAGCAAACAACTAGCAAGCAAAGATAGAAGTTCTTCGAGTTGACGAAAACTTGATCCTCGTAAGTGTACTCAACGGGTTCCTCGATCACGTAATCGTCTCCCGGCTCTACCCAAGGCAAGAACACAAGCAAAGGAAACACAATCAACCACGGTGCAATGCACAATCAACATGATGCAAAACATGACATGCGGAATTTGATATGCAAAGCATATGCATCCTTCGGAAGGGAAAGATTGAACCAGGCCTCAACTTGGCAAACCAAGTGTGCCACTAGAAGGATGAGTTGATTTCGTTCGAAATTGATAGAAAGATCACCAGAATCGGATGCATGGTTTGCAAAACACAAGCAAAACAAGAATGGCACAATTCTACGATTAGCAACACGATGCCATCTAGAATGCAACAAGAAACTAAGCCACTGCACTACAACATAGCAACAAAGCAGATGGCAGTGATCTACTCAAGATGCTTGACAAAAGATGAACACTGAGCAACAGCTAAATCACACAATAGCAGGTTCAAACAAGCATGGAAAAAGTGCAAAAAATATCAGCTTTACAGACTTAGTGAAAATACTAACATGCCAGGAATTAACATCAGGAAGCAATGTTTAGAGCAAGATAACAACATGCTACAGGAACAATACATAACAAATCAAGGCATGGCATGAATCTATTCAAAGCATAGAACAAAAGTCCCTTACTGACCATGAGCCAAATAGGGTCATAAGATATGATGGCACCCATGTAAACATAGCAAGTTTCGTTAACAGATTCAGACTTAGCAGAAAACAGAGCATGGCATCAACAGAATTATGAAGGCATCTTTGCGAGCTCGATTCACTCATCACAAGGCATTGCATGACAAACTAAGCATACTACCAGAAATAAGGCATGTTCATGAAGCTAACCATGGCAAGAACAAGCTCATAGCACACATGGATCAACTACAACATCCTTGGCAAAATTGATTAACACGTAAACAATCTGCCAGGAACACTTTATAGCAAAAGTAGAGCAAGATTAAGACATGCTAGGGCACTCCATAAATGCAAACATGGGCATGGATGGATAGAGCATAACCATATGTCCAAATCATCCTTACTGAACATACTCAAAAGAAGCATGGATCTCACTGTAGCAACATGAATACATGGCATAAAAGTAACAGCAGGGAAATGACTTGGTGAAATTCCAAGTCCTTGAAATCAGCAATATCACGAGAGCTACTTTGCATGCTTGTGCTATTCACCACATTGATCACTAAAATACATGGCATACACCACTCTAAAGAAGGCATGGCATAGTCCAAAACACATGTAGAGCTCATGCACATACGAAGCACACAACAAATGTAGCAAAAAAGACAAAAGCTCATACTCTGCTAAGAAACAGGAACTAACATTTTATAGCACTCTTGCATCAACGATTTGGGCATCAAGATGGACTCAAACAAGCATGTCACAATGGAACAAAATGAAGAGCACATCATGATGGACATTTGATATATCAAGCGCACGAAACGAAGCAGCACATACAAAGTTATGGCATGATGAACATGGCTCCAGAATGCTAAAATTTATGGACTTAGAGAAAAAACAGGGTTAACCTCGTGGATCTGGATCAGGGGCGCGGGAAACAAGGATGGCCGGAGATGGGCTACGCGGGGGCCGGAGAAGCTTGGGGAGGCGTCGGCGGGCGTCGGGGAAGGCGGGGCCGGGTCGGTCCCGGTCAGATCCGGGCGGTGGCCGGCCGGCAATGAGGCAACGAGCGGCGGCGGGGCCACGGGGACGTGGCGGCGTCGGGCGACGAGGCGCGGCCGGCGTCGAGCGCGCGGGCGCCGCGGTGGTCCGGCGAGGCAGGGGCGGCGGTGGAGGCCGGCGACGGCGCGGGCAGGCGGATGACGAACACGCGCGTGGTGGCCGGGGCTGCCACGTGTCGCGTCCTGGTTCGCCGGGCAGCGACGGGCGGACATGTCCGGCCCGATCCGGACGCGTCTGGCGGCGGGAGGAGGAAGAGGCTAGGGTTAGACTACGCGAAAAAATCCGGGAGGGGCACATATTTATAGCTAGAAGGAGTTTGGAATGTCCAAATGAGGTGCGGTTTTCGACCACGTGATCGTGATCGAACGGCCGAGAGGATGGAGGGGTTTTGGATGGGTTATTGGGCCACTTTGTAGGGGCGTTGGGCTGCAACACACACGAGGCCTTTACGGTTCCCCGGTTAACCGTTGGAGTATCAAACGGACTCCAAATGGCACGAAACTTGACAGGCGGTCTACCGGTGGTGTACCAAGGCCGCTTGGCAAATCTCGGTCCCTTCCGAGAGTGTTTAACACCCGCACATGAGAAGAGACAAAAGGGGCGCCGGAGGACATAGGAGTGTCGGATTGCAAAATGGACAATGGGGAAGATGCTCAGATGCATGAGACGAACACGTATGCAAATGCGATGCACATGATGACATGATATGAAATGCATGACATGGACAAAATGCAAAACAAAGGTAAGAACCCGACCACGAATCTCATAACTTAACGCCGAAAATGGCAAGAGTTGGAGTACAAATATGGTAAGTTACATTCGGGGCGTTACAACACTCCACCACTATGAAAGGATCTCGTCCCGAGATCTAGGACTGAAAGAAGTCCGGATATTCGGAACGGAGGTGCTCCTCGCGTTCCCAGGTTGCTTCTCGGTCGGAATGGTGTGACCACTTCACTTTCAGGAATTTGATAGACTTGTTGCGAGTCTTGCGCTTGGTTTCTTCAAGAATAGCAACGGGATGCTCATGATAAGACATGTCTTCTTGGAGATCAATATCTTCGAAGTTGATGGTGCGCTCAGGCGTCTTGAAGCACTTGCGAAACTGAGACACGTGAAACACGTCGTGCACATTTACAAAGTTGGGCGGAAGCTCAAGTTGATAGGCGAGGATGCCTCTTTTGCCAATGATCTTGAAAGGACCCATGTATCTAGGAGCAAGCTTCCCTTTGATACCAAAGCGATGAGTACCTTTCATTGGAGAGACACGGAGGTAGACATGGTCTCCGATCTCGAAAGCCAAATCACTATCATAGTAACTCTTCTGACGTGATTGCGCGGCTTTGAGATTTTCACAGATGACTTTGCACACATCTTCAGCTTCTGTTATTAAGTCATTGCCAAGAAGTTGGCGTTCACCAGTCTCTGACCAATTAAGAGGAGTACGACACTTTCTGCCATAGAGAATCTCGAATGGGTCCTTGCCCGAACTTGCTTGGAAGCTATTGTTGTAGGAGAACTCGGCATATGGAAGACAATCTTCCCACTTCATACCGAAGGAAATGACACAAGCCCTGAGCATATCTTCAAGAATTTGATTGACTTGCTCGACTTGTCCACTAGTTTGAGGATGGAAGGCTGTGCTAAAGCGAATTTTGGTGCCCATGGCCTTCTGAAAGGAGTCCCAGAACTTAGAAGTGAAGACGCTTCCACGATCTGAAGATATCAATTGCAGAATGCCATGCAAGGAGACAATCCTGGAGGTATATAGCTCTGCCAATTGAGCTGCTGTGATAGATTCTTTTATAGGAAGAAAATGAGCCACTTTTGTAAGCTTGTCGATGACAACAAAGATAGCATCATTTCCATGTTTTGACTTGGGAAATCTAGTCACGAAGTCAATCTCAATATGGTCAAACTTTCATTCTAGAATGGCAAGAGGTTGGAGGAGACCAGCTGGCCGTTGGTGTTCTTCCTTCACTCCTCTACAGACATCACATTCATTCACGAACTGAGCAATCTCTCGCTTCATTCGAGTCCACCAATACGACTACTTGGGGTTATGGTACATCTTTGTACTTCCAGGATGAATAGATAGCATTGAATTGTGAGCCTCGTTCATAATGACTTTACGAAGATCACCCTTAGGAACCACAATTCGATCCTCGAAGAATAGAGTATCTTTGTCATCAAGGCGATAGCACTTGTACTTGGGTTGAGTCTTGGCAATCCCATTCTTCACCTTGTTCACCATGGCATCAAGAAGTTGTGCCTCACGAATTTGATCTTCCAAAGTAGGAGAGACTTGGAGGTTGGCAAGAAATCCTTGAGGAACAACTTGGAGATTACGTTTGCGGAAAGCTTCACAAAGGTCCAGTTGGAAGGGCTTGAGAATTAAGCTGTTGCAGTAAGCCTTCCTGCTCAGAGCGTCTGCAATGACATTGGCCTTTCCTGGAGTATATTCAATACTCGGATTATACTCTTCAATCATTTCGACCCAATGAGTCTGCCTGAGGTTGAGGTTGGGCTGAGTGAAGATGTACTTGAGGCTCTTATGATCCGTGAAGATGTCCACTTTCCTTCCCAACAAGAGATGTCTCCATGTTAAAAGAGCAAGGACAACTGCCGCCAACTCGAGGTCATGAGTGGGTTAGTTCTTTTCATTGGTCTTCAATTGGCGAGAGGTATATGCCACAACTTTCTTCTCTTGCATTAACACAGCACCGAGACCTTTGTAGGGAGGCATCATAGAAAACTTCAAATGGTTTGGATTTATCAGGAGGAGTCAAAACAGGAGCTGTGATTAACTTCTCTTTGAGGGTGTTGAAAGCGATATCACATTCAGGCGTCCAGACATACTTCACATACTTCTGGAGGAGGTTGGAAAGAGGCTTTGCAATCTTAGAGAAATTCTCAACGAATCTTCAACAATAGCTTGCAAGCCCAAGGAAACTACGGAGCTGCTTCACATTCTGAGGCGGTTCCCAATTCACAATTGTAGACACATTCTCAGGATTAACAACTATGCCCTTGGCGGAGATGATATGCCCAAGGTAGAGAACCTCATCGAGCCAAAACTCACACTTTGAAAACTTCGCATAGAATTGATGTTCTATGAGTTTGTCCAGGACCAATCTCAAATGTTTGGCATTTATCCTCCTTGTTCTTGGAAAAGACCAAAATATCATCGAGATACACCAAGACGAAATCATTTGTGTAAGGGTTGAAGATGAAGTTCATCATGCGAGAGAATGTTGGAGGAGCATTGACAAGGCCGAAAGACATGACAGTGTATTCATAAGAACCAAAGCTTGTTCTGAATGCTGTCTTGGGATATATTTTTCACGAATGTGAATCTGATGATAACCCATATGGAGGTCAAGCTTGGAGAATACTTGAGCAGCCTTAAGTTGCTCGAATAGGTCATTGATGTTGGGAAGTGGGTACTTGATCTTTATTGTCTTCTTGTTCAACGGGCGGTAGTCGACGCGGAGTCGGTCCGTGCCATCTTTCTTCTTGTTCATCGAGCTGTTTCTTCAATTCCTTCAATTCCTATGGTCCAAGCTTGTAAGGACGTTTGCAAACAGGTTCCGTGCCAGGCTCAAGATCAATGACGAATTCAACTAGCCGGTGAGGAGGCATTCCTGGAGGCTCTTCTAGAACGACATCTTGATATTCACAAACAACTAGAATCTGAGAGATGGCATTCAACTCGCCCTTCTCATTGAGAGAAAACAGTCGAATGGTTTCATCATGAGCGGCATAGATGATCACTTCCTCAGAAGAGTGTGTCAATTGAATTTCTCTGGCAGCACAATCAAGCATAGCCTTGTGCTTAGAAAGCCAGTCCATGCTGAGAATTAGATCAATATCCGAGTCACCTAGAATAATTGGAGAAGCCAGAAATTTGTAGTCGCCCATTTCGATACCGACATTCGGAACCATCATGGTAGATCTCAAACGCTTAGCCGAAGAAACAACTTGCAATGCTTTAGGTAATGCCTTAGTGTCAAAGTTGTGCTCCAATGCAAATGGGAATGACAAGAAAGAATGCGATGCACCAGTATCAAATAAGACTTTAGCAGGAATGGAGTTAACTGGAAGGTCACCCATGATCACTTCTGAAGAGTCCTCTGCCTGAGCTGCATTCATCATGTTGACCTTAGCATGCTTGGGATTATGCTTGACCACTGCATTGGAGAGAGAACTCGCAGGAGGAGGAGGAGGCGGAAGGCGCCTCTGGTTGATGCATTTGTTTGCATAGTGCCCCTTCTGCTGACACTTGTTGCAAGTAACCTCTGAGAGCGAGCGGTGATACGGAGCACTTGACCTTGGAGCATGAGACGGAGCTTTGTTCTGATAGCCTGGGTTGGGTGGGTGGGAAGATCCATTGCCACCTTTACTCTTCTGCTGATAAGGCTGACGAAATGGAGGAGGAGGAGGCAACCAGAAATTCTGTTGCTTAGCTGCCATTTGAGTTGAAGAAGAAGATGGAGTTGCATCCCTGACCCTCTTCTTAGATGCATCGCACTTGATCTGAGCAGCTTCTTGTTTAGTGCCATGTTGTAGAAATCATCATACTTGGTCGGCTCGAAAAGCACAAGAGCTAGTTGCATATCTTCTCTGAGGCCACCTCTGAATTGATAAATCATGCTCTTCTCATCAGGGACGTCTTGTTTGGCGAAGCGAGCGAGCCTCTGAAACAAGATGTTGTATTGGTAAACAGACATGCTCCCTTGCTTCAGATTGCGGAACTCCTCGCGCTTACTCTCAGCAACACTTTGTGGAATGTGGTGAGCTTTGAAGTCTTGGTGGAAATCATCCCAGGTAATCACACGACCTCCTCTGGAATCTTTGTATTGTTGATACCACTCAACAGCTTGGTCTTTGAGTTGGAACGAAGCAAACTTGACAAAGTCCTCAGGCCTGACATTGCTACACTCAAAATGTTTGCAGATATCCATGATCCAATCGTCAGCGTCTATGGCCTCGACACAGTTACTGAAGGATTTTGGCTAGTTTGCGAGGAACTGGTTGAGGGTAGCAAACTAAGCTTGATTGTTGCCTTGGCCTTGATTTCCTTGGTTGCGCTCTTGCAAGATTTGCAGAAGCATCTGCGTGTTGGCGTTGGTGGCGGCCATGACAGCTTGCCATGCCTCCGGAGGTGGAGTTGGCTTACAATCACCACTTCACACAATACATAAATAGCATTACATCATCCAGAATACAATCAAGGTCTGACTATGGAACCAAAATAAAGACAACCCCAAATGCATAGATCCCCGATCGCCCCAACTGGGCTCCTCTACTGATCGTCCAGAAAGGGAACATAGTAACGTCCCGAATCTTCGTCGAACTCCCACTTGAGTTCGGTAGCGTCCCCTGCACTGGCATCGTCGGCACCTGCATCTGGTTTTGGAAGTAATCTGTGAGTCACGGGGACTGAGCAATCTCACACCCTCGCGATCAAGACTATTTAAGCTTATGGGTAGGAAAAGGTAGTGAGGTGGATCTACAGCAAGCACTAACATGTATGGTGGCTAACTTACGCAAATGAGAGCGAGAGGAGAAGCAATGCACAGTCGAGAAGCTATAAAGATCAAGAAGTGATCCTAAGCTACTTACGTTCAAGCATAACACGAGACCGTGTTCTCTTCCCGGACTCCGCCGAAAAGAGACCATCACGGCTACACACCCGGTTGATTCATTTTAATTAAGTTAAGTGTCAAGTTCTCTACAATCGAATATTAACAAATTCCCATCTACCCATAACCGCGGGCACGGCTTTCGAAAGTTCATAACCCTGTAGGGGTGTCCCAACTTATCCCATAACAAGTTCTCACGGTCAACGAAGGATATTCCTTCTAGCGGGAAGACCCGATCAGTCTCAGAATCCCTGTTATAAGACATTTCTACAATGGTAAAACAAGACCAGCAAAGCCACCCGATGTGCCGACAAATCCCGATAGGAGTCGCACGTATCTCGTTCTCAGGGCAACACCGAATGAGACAGGCTACGAGTAAAACCAAACCTCGAGTTTCCCCGAGGTGGCCCCGTAGGCGGCTCGGTTAGGACCAATACTCAGAGGAGCACTAGCCCGGGGGGGGGGGGGGTTCAAATAAGATGACCCTTGAGTCTGCAGAACCCAAGGGAAGGTATATGGTGGTAGGTAGGCAAATGGTAAAACCAAGGTTGTGCCTTGCTGGAGGAGTTTTATTCAAAGCGAACTGTCAAGGGGTTCCCATAATACCCAACCGCGTAAGGAACGCAAAATCAAGGAACATAACACCGGTATGACAGAAACTAAGGCGGCAAGAGTGGAACAAAACACTAGGCATAAGGCCGAGCCTTCCAACCTTAACCAAGTATATAGGTGCATTAAAGTAAACAAGATATAATAATGATATCCCAACAATAATCATGTTCCAACAAGGAACAAACTTCATCTCCACCTGCAACTAGCAACGCTATAAGAGGGGCTGAGCAAAGCGGTAACATAGCCAAACAACGGTTTGCTAGGAAAGGTGGGTTAGAGGCTTGACATGGCAATATGGGAGGCATGATATAGCAAGTGGTAGGCATCGCGGCATAGCAATTGAGCGAACAACTAGCAAGCAAAGATAGAACTGATTTCGAGCGTATGGTCATCTTGCCTGCAAAGTTCTCTAAGTTGACGAAAACTTGATCCTCGTAAGCGTACTCAACGGTTGCTCGATCATGTAATCGTCTGCCGGATCTACCCAAGGCAAGAACACAAGCAAAGGAAACACAATCAACCATGGTGCAATGCACAATCAACATGATGCAAAACATGACATGCGGAATGTGATATGCAAAGCATATGCATGCTTCGGAAGGGAAATATTTAACCAGGCCTCAACTTAGCAGACCAAGTGTGCCGCTGGAAAGATGAGTTGATTTCGGTCGAAATCGATATAAAGATCACCGGAATCGGATGCACGGTTTGCAAAAGACAAGCAAAATAAGAATGGCACAATTCTGCGATTAACAAAATGATGCCATCTACAATGCAACAAGAAACTAAGCTATTGTACTCCAACATAGCAACAAAGCAGATGGCAGTGATCTACTCAAGATGCTTGACAAAAGATGAACACTGAGCTATGACTAAATCATACAATAGCAGGTTCAAACAAGCATGGCAAAAGTGCAAAAGACATCAGCTTCACAGACTTTGTGAAAATACTAACATGCCAGGAATTAACATCAGTAAGCAATGTTTGGAGCAAGATAACAACATGCTATAGGAACAGGACATAGCAAACCAAGGAATGGCATGAATCTACTCAAAGCATAGAACAAAAGTCCCTTACTGACCATGAGCCAAAAGGGTTAATAAGATATGATGGCACCCATGTAAACATAGCAAGTTTCATTAACAGATTCAGACTTGGCAGAAAACAGAGCATGGCATCAACAAAATTATGAAGACATCTTTGCGAGTTCAATTCACTCGTCACAAGGCATTGCATGACAAACTAAGCATACTACCAGCAAGAAGGAATGTTCATGAAGCTAACCATGGCAAGAACAAGCTCATAGCATGCATGGATCAACTACAACATCCTTGGCAAAATTGATTAACACGTAAACAATCTGCCAGGAACACTTTATAGCAAACGTAGAGCAAGATTAAGACATGCTAGGGCACTCCATAAAATCAAACATGGGCATGAATGGATAGAGCATAACCATATTTCCAAATCATCCTTACTGAACATACTCAAAAGAAGCACGGATCTCACTGTAGCAACATGAATACATGGCATAAAAATAACAGCAGGGAAATGACTTGGTGAAATTCCAAGTCCTTGAAATCAGCAATATCGCGAGAGCTACTTTGCATGCTTGTGCTAGTCACCACATTGATCACTAAAATACATGGCATACACCCCTGTAAAGAAGGCATGGCATAGTTCAAAACACATGTAGAGCTCATGCCCATACGAAGCACACAACAAATGTAGCAAAAAAGACAAAAGCTCATACTCTGCTAAGAAACAGGAACTAAAATTTTATAGCACTCTTGCATCAACGATTTGGGCATCATGATGGACTCAAACAAGCATGTCACAATGGAAAAAAATGAAGAGCACATCATGATGAACATTTGATATATCAAGCGCACGAAACGGAGCAGCACATACAAAGTTATGGCATGATGAACAGGGCTCCAGAATGCTAAAATTTATGGAGAAAAAAACAGGGTCAACCTCGTGGATCTGGATCTGGGGCGCGGGAAATGAGGATGGTCGGAGATGGGCTGCGCGGGGCCGGAGAAGCTCGGGAGGCGTCGGTGGGGGTCGGGGACGGCGGGGCCGGGTCGGTCCCAGCCGGATCCGGGCGGTGGCCGGCCAGCGACGAGGTGACGAGCGGCGGCGGGGCCGCGGGGATGTGGCGGCATCGGGTGATGAGGTGCGGCCGGCGTCGAGCGCGGCAGGCGCCGCGGTAGTCCGGCGAGACAGGGGCGGCGGTGGAGGCCGGCGACGGCACGGGCAGGTGGAGGACGAACGCGGGCGCGGGCGACGGAGATGGGCCGCGAGGCCGGCGGCGGGCCTGGCAGGCGGGCGACACTCGTGGTGGCCGGGGCTGCCACGTGTCGCGTCCTGGTTTGCTGGGCAGCGGCGAGCGGGCGTGTCTGGCCCGATCCGGACACGTCAGGCGGCGGGAGGAGGAAGAGGCTAGGGTTAGACTGCGCGAAAAAATCCGGGAGGGGCACATATTTATAGCTAGAAGGAGTTTGGAATGTCCAAATGAGGTGAGATTTTCGACGACGAAATTGTGATCGAATGGCCGTGAGGATGGAGGGGTTTTGGATGGGTTATTAGGCGACTTTGTAGGGGTGTTGAGCTGCAACACACACGAGGCCTTTACGGTTCCCTGGTTAACCGTTGGAGTATCAAACGGACTCCAAATGGCATGAAACTTGGCAGGCGGTCTATCGGTGGTGTACCAAGGCCGCTTGGAAAATCTCGGTCCCTTCCGAGAATGTTTAACACCCTCACACGAGAAGAGACAGAAAGGGGCGCCGGAGGACATAGGAGTGTCGGATTACAAAATGGA
The DNA here is from genome assembly GCF_018294505.1 of Triticum aestivum. Lineage (NCBI taxonomy): Eukaryota > Viridiplantae > Streptophyta > Magnoliopsida > Poales > Poaceae > Triticum > Triticum aestivum. The sequence goes on from NC_057809.1 coordinate 338,510,146, forward strand.
CAACGGGGAAGATGCTCGGATGCATGAGACGAACACGTATGCAAATGCGATGCACATGTTGACATGATATGAAATGTATGGCATGGACAAAATGCAAAACAAAGGCAAAAACCCAACCACGAATCTCATAACTTAACGCCGAAAATGGCAAGAGTTGGAGTACAAATATGGTAAGTTACATCCGGGGTGTTACATACACACAGGTTGAAGGAATTGATTTCGATGAAACTTTTGCACCTGGTGCTAGACTTGAAGCTATTCACATATTACTTTCTTATGCTAACCATCATGATATCATCTTATATCAAATGGATGTGAAAAGTGCATTCCTCAATGGTAAGCTTGAGGAAGAAGTATATGTTGCTCAACCCCCAGGTTTTGAAGATCCAAAGCATCCCGACAAAGTCTTCAGACTCAATAAGACCCTCTAAGGCCTCAAGCAGGCCCCTCGGGCGTGGTATGATACTTTGAAGGAATTCCTCATGAAGAAAGGCTTCAAACCCGGTTCACTGACACAACTCTTTTCACTAAATCTTATGATGGTGAATTGTTTGTTTGCCAAATATATGTTGATGATAAGATTTTCGGTTATACTGACCAATGTTATAGTGATGAATTTGCCTATACGATGAGTGTAGAATATCAAATGTCTATGATGGGAGAATTGAAATTCTTCTTATTCATCAATAGCGACACGGCATATTCATATCTCAGGAGAAATACCTCAAGGATGTACTGAGGAAATTCGGCATGCAAGGTTGCAAAGGAGTCAAAATCCCTATGCCCACAAATGGCATCTATGCACTGATGAAAACGGTATTGACTTCGATCAAAAGGTATACCACTCCATGATTGGTTCTTTATTGTATTTATGTGCATCTAGGGCAGATATTATGCTTAGTGTTTGCCTGTGTGCCCGATTTCAAGCTACACCGAAGGAATCACACCATAAGGCTGTGAAGTATATTCTTCGATATCTAGCTCACATACCAACACTTGGATTATGGTATCCCAAGGGCTCGACTTTTGATCTCATTGGATATTCAAACTCTGATTATGCTGGTGATTGTCTGGACCGCAAGTCAACATCTGGCACCTGCCATTTCCTCGGATGATCCTTTGTCTGTTGGTCCTCGAAGAAACAGAACTCCGTATCACTGTCTACTACTGAAGCTGAGTACATTGCTGCTGGTTCTTGTTGTGCTCAATTGCTATGGATGAAGCAAACCTTCAAGGACAACGGTTTCAATATGAAGAATGTGCCTCTCTACTGTTACAGTGAGAGTGCCATCAAGATTGCTCATAACCTAGTTCAACACTCGAAGACAAAGCACATTCAGATTCGTCATCATTTTCTTCGTGATCATGTGTTGAAGGGCGACATCTCTATTGAGCATGTGAAGACTGAAGAACAACTAGCCGATATTTTCACTAAGCCCTTGGATGAGAAAAGATTTAGCATGTTGAGGTGTGAGCTAAATATCTTAGAATCTTCAAATGTCCTTTGAAAAGGACACACATGCTAACACTTATGAAAAATTGATGACTTAGATGTGCAACACACAAAGTAACGTTTTTCTTCAATCAATGAAGACTAACCCTCTAAGTGTGAATAAATTAATGAAGAATTTGATTCTCAGAACCCTACGACAATTGTATGCGGTGTCTGAAATCATCATTCTTATACGGTGGGTCACACCACCACCAAAAGTTAAAAATCCTCAATCTAAGTTTTTCCTCTTTGAAATTCCTCAATTGTTCTCTTTTTCTTCAACTTTGCATTGTCTTCACTCTTTTCGTCGTTTTTCTTCATTGGCTATATAGCAGCAGGCTTATTCTACTAACAGTTTGACACTGCACAAAACACCGGAGCGAATCGCAGCAAAACAATAAAACTGACAACCCCCACCTTCTTCCTCTGCCTGCGCACCCACCCACCCACGACCTCATCCCCTGCCCCGCGCCGCCCGACCACCCGCTCCCCTGCGCCACCGAACTACCCTCCTGCCCGGCGACCACGGCGTTGGCGCCAACCACCGCGGTGCCCTACCCCATCACCACCAGCCCCTTCCCCTACACCTCCTTCCTATCCTGCCCACCGCCGCATCCCCCCAGCCACCTACCTCCACCAGCCAAGGACCGCCTAGCAACCACCGAATCCGGCGTGATCCAGCTCCACCTCCCCTCATCTCCCCCTCCTCAGAATCTCCGCCGCCGCACGGGTCCCGGTCGCCCGCCCCTCCTCACGCCACCGATGTGCCGCCCTCTGCTACCTCCGTACTCCTCTCCAGATTCAGCCGAGTTGGGCCCCACCAACCACCACCCCCGCCCAGATCCGTCAGGCACGCGTCGGAGGTGCCGAGCCGCGGCCGGATCCATGGAGTCAACCCCGAATCCCATCATCCTCAAGACACGGCTGCATTGGTGCCGCTGGATTCCAGCAAGATCCGTCGCGTCTTCCACAGGATCCAGACTCTCCCACTCCCCCCAGCTCGTTGCAGTTTAGTGGCTGCATGCTGTGGCGCCGATGCCTGCATGTACGCGGCTAGCTCTCCACCATCTTCTTCAACCCACGGGTGGTACTGTCACCATGGGCGTGGGTGCCTAGCCTGCTGCCCCACATCGGTGCCTCTAGGTGCATCTCCGGCCGTCCAACCTCGCGCCTCGATGGCCTCCTAGAAGCACGGCTGCGTCGGCCGCCGCCCGTCCACCGCCGCGCGTGTCATGCAGTCCACAGGTGTACACCATGCTGTTCACGGCCCAGTCAAATGTGTAGTGTGATGCTCTCGTATGTGTGCTGTACAAAGGTACTAGACATGTAGTTCTCAGGTGAGTTGCAGCCCGATGGCGGGGCGTGTGCAGTACTCGACTGAACAGCGGTGTCAACCTCCCCTTCCCCATTTCCCGTTGAGGTCCCAGCCGCCCTGGGGCATGCAGTGCGGATGGGGATGCCGTGCAGTTCACCGGCAACCAACAGCCTCCTCGACCACTCCTCTGCTCCCTGTGCGGTTTGCTTGGCACGGCAGCGCGGTTCTTCACCCTGCATTTGGTTCTGGTCGCGCTTCGTGTGCAGTTTGGTGCGTGCGTGCTTGCGGTTCGCCCGGGCACCACATGAAGATATGCACCACTCCTCCTCTCTCTGAATCCGTCTACCGGCAGGATCCTCAAGTGGGCACTCCTAATCTTCTCTGCTGCAGGAGCTACACCAGCAAGGGCTCGTGTAGTGCGCAAAAATAGAAAAAACTATCATTGAAGGATGTTTTTTTAATTACTTGAACAAAGGTAGTCCTCCTTGTTGTAATTGTTTTTAATTTTTCCTTTGTTGTTTGTGTAAATTATCCAAACAAAAATGCAGTGCTCTTTGAGAGAAGTTGAAGCCAATATCACAATAACTAAAGTAATTTGGACTGAAGATGTCCGCTTGAAAGTATTGAGCGGTTTGTTAATTTTGCCTATGTTGTTTGTGTAAATTATTCAAACAAATGCAGTGCTCTTTGAGAGAAGTTGAAGCCCATATCACAAAAAAGTAAAGTCGCTTTGGGATGAAGATGTTCGCTTGACTGTACTGAGAAGTTCTTTTGTCGAACTGGATTTTTTTATCATGCTATGTACTTTGAGAAAAAAATGATGTGGTCCATTTTGTGGTGATTAGTGGTTTACTTTGTAAAAAGGAGAAAAATAAATTCCCATGAGAAGTTCACTTTTTGTAATGCACTTTGTTTCGTTTGTGGCTCTCGAAAATATGCATAGAAGGAAAAAAATAAGTGCAACTCACTTGTTTCATTGCTGTAGTTATCTTCTCTCTCCGAGCGGTTCGCTATGTTGCCAAGTGCAAATTTTTTTGGAAGAAAACAAACTGGAAAAAGTTGATTTTTTAATGCATCTCACTCTGTTGTTTGTGTGCAATAGAAAGAAAATTGGAAAAGAACAATTGATGCAGTACACTCAACTCATCCTTGTAGTGCATACTCGTTGATAAAAACGTTACGGAGGTGATAAAAGAAAAATAACGTGGTTCACTTTTCATAGTATTGAGGTTCACCAACACTCGACATGGAGTGCACTCCACCTTGTTTGGGAAACTTTATTTCCCACAAAAAAGAAATCATGCAGTGCACTTGTTTGTCCGATGAAGTGCGGTTTTGCGTCTGATGCAGTGCGGTTTTCAGTCGGATGAAGTACCCACGTCGATTTGGGTGTCGCGAAAAACAAAGTGTCCACATTTTGGTAAATTTAAAACTGCTCTTAAACCGTAAGGAATTAGAGAGAGTGTTCTACATGAAAAAGTTGCATCTCGTCGATATGTTTCCAACGGTGTATCATTTGAATTATTTCGACAACCGGTTTGTAAAAATTTCACGAAAAACGGCCGCTGCCACTCGTCGTCCGCCGCACGATTTTCAAAGTTAACTTAAAACTGTAAGGAATCTCAAAACAATTTGTACATATGAAAGTTGCGCCTTGTCCATAGCTTTCCAACGACGTATTACATGCCTCATTTCGACCAATGGTTCAAAAACTAGAGCAAAAACAGTACAGAAAATTGCAAAATTTTCAAAAAAACAGAAGTCCGCGATTTAGTAAATTTGAAATTGCTCTTAAACCGTAACGAATTAGATAAAAATAATATATATGAAAAAGATGCGCCTCGACGATATCTTTCCAACGGCGTATCATTTACCTTATTCCGATGAGCAGTTTAGAAAAAATCATGAAAATACGCTCGCTGCCACTCGTCATCCGCCGCACTATTTTTGAAACTGCTCTTAAACCGAGAGGAATTTTGAAAAGTGTTCAACATGGCGAAGTTGCACCTAATCAATAGCTTTCAAACGGTATATTATACGCCTCGTTGCGATAAACGGTTAAAAAATTAGAGCGAAAATAGTATCGGAAAAACACTGCGTGTAGTTTTTTTCGAAACGAAGTTCACTCGTGTGTGTACTGCAGCACACTTGGTTCAAACAATGACGTGCACTTGCATTGAGAGTGCAGTGCGGAAGTGTTGTCAGAATAACTATTCTGATAATATTATCAGAATAGACCGACCAACCGAATACCGAACCGAATATCGAAACCGAATAAACCGAATTTTCAATTTTTTGTGCAGCCATAATTAAATTCGATTTTTATGTTTAATAACCAAATTTAAATCGGTCAGTTCAGTATTAAACCGTAACCGAACAAAAAACCGAAGTGCAACGAGTTCCTGACTTCCCGACTCCTGTACGAGGCTCCCTCCGTACGCTCCCGCGCGTAGCGCCAAACGCTCGCGGCCGCGTGCGCGTCTCCAGGCTACAACCACACATCGTACGAAGGCCCATGCATCCTCTTTGTCCTATAGTACTTCTACTTTTCTTGACCTGGGCCCATCACTAACTCCAAGGCCCAATGCAAAAACTAGTACTTCTTGCGGCCGGGTGGAGTGTGCAGCATTTGCTTAGTCCCACATCGCTTGCGAATACTCGAGGGGCAAGGCGCTGGCTGATATAAGACCGTGAGGTGTTTACTGCTTAGACCAGAAGCGCTTGCTGCTGCGTAGTAAGCACTGTTCAGTAATAAACCGAAAACTGAACCGAAGTGTCGGTTAACCGAAAAATCGGTTAGCCATTTTGGCTTGCTATTTTCGGTTTCTAGTTTTCAAAACCGAATTTAAAAATAAACCGAACGGTATAAACCGAATTTTCGGTTTCTACCGAATGCCCACCCCTATATATATACATATATATATATGAGTTTATGTTCTCTACAACATTCACTTATTGCTATTTTTTCAAGTTGTTTGTTCTACTAAGTGAATGTGATCGGACCCTTCCCCTTTTATGCTAAACTCGACCTAGTCTATTCACGAATTCTTCATGTGTGTTCTATTTGAAACTCGTAAAAAATCTTCACTGTGTCCTTGTCAGCTGAAAAAATTGCGAACGGAACTTTAAACTTATCTTATCTGAATTTTCGGCTTTTGCCGCTCAAACCGCTCCGCTTCCACGATATATATCCTATTCACCCACGATCGCACACGATCGTCACCTCTCAGTATGTGGGTGACACATGTCACACGAATGAGAAGTGTCAGGGGCACGTTCGTCCAATTTTCTCGGGCGAGCAGTTTTTCACTTTGGCTATAAATACCCCTCTCCCTTCCTCACTTCGTTTTTAGTGCGCTCGACCTCACTCCCTCGCTCGAGCTCTCAAACCCTAGCGCCGCTGCTACTTCCATCATCGCCGGTGAGGAAGAGCTTCACTGCTTCTACCTCGCCGCCACCGTACTCACGCCGGCCGCAGATTTCTTCACTCCGCCGCCGCCGTAGCTGTCTTCCTCAGCCAAGTTAGGGCGTGGAAGATCTGAACTGACAAGCTTCAAATCTACACTTCACATTTTGTCGTGTTCTTCGTCAAGGGTAATTAAAAATTACTTTTACTACCCTTGTTGATTCTGATGTTTTCTTCAAATCTTCAAAAGGTGTTTGTTCCTCAACTCTTCACACACTAAACACCTCACATATCATCTGCCCTTGATCTGTTTCTCTAAGCAAAATTTTTCTTCAAGATTCCTCAATTGTGTGAATTTTCAAATCTGTACAACTCTGGAACTTATGTCGAAAAACGCTTAGTGAAATTCCTCAAGACTCATCCGGTCAAATTCCTCAAACTTGATTTTTTGCCAAAACTTTTGAGAACGCATATGACCTCTCCAAATTCTTCGCACCTATACTCTATTCACAGGTACACATGTCCGCTGCTGAATCTCTAGGTTCTCATCAACTTAACTCATTTGCAGCGTTCATTGAAGAAAAGTTGCATACCTCTTCAGAGAACTCAATAGTTCAAAACCCTTAGCTGAAGAAAATGGCAGATGGCAAAAACCCTCAGAAGGGAGGCAAGAGACTGGAGGTCAACACTGCGTTTGAAATCCCTGAGGATATCTATGATGAATATTGCACACCTGATGAGGCCAAACATGGGAAGGAGACCAAAAATCAGCGCAAGGTGCGCATTCAGAAGATAGAGAGGAGATGGCCACGAGAATGGAGGGAATATAGCTATGTCACTCCAAAGTGTATGAAGAAATTCGCTCTTCACCCTCCTTGCCCAAGACCTCCATTGGCACCTGGCCAAGAAGCTGATCCCATTAGCCTCAAGCGCGGTGAGGCATATCCTAATGAATGGGCCAAGCGTCAAGCTAAGTTGGCCAGAGTAGCAAAAGAAACAGTGAGGAAATTCAATGAAGACTCTGCTGTTGCGGCTGCTGAGGCCTCTGCTAGCAAGCCTAAGAAGGCCATGCCAAAGAAGCCCGCACACAAGCCCAGTACCTCTTCCTCTGCAATTCCCTCACAGCCAAGCTCCTCTGCAATGCCCTCACGGCCAACTTCTGATAAGCCCTCAAGGCCAATTCCTTAGGCCGCACAAGCTCCTGCAAAATCCTCAGCTCCTCCGTCCAAATCCTCAGCACCTGCGCATCTCGCCTCGTGCCAAAGGACAACAAGCATCTCTATTGCCTCAGGAGCCTCTGTAAGTTCATCAGCTCCTCTGCACTCTTCAACTGGCCCCAATCTGCTAAAGACCAAGGCCACTCCAGTACGAGGCACTAGACCAAGTCCTCAAAAGAAGCAGGTCGTCTTCCAAGTACCGTCGATGACGACGAAGCTGATGATGAAGAACTCGCTGAAATCATCAGAGATAGGCAGCACCAGGCCGCTACAGCCAAAGACAGTAATGTGCCATTGATGCTGGATCCAAACTTCATCCTCGACTTCATTGACTTGTGGCACAAGGACCCCAACACACCTCTTCCTGAGCTGAATCTCACTCCTAGTCAAAGTCATGTGCTGACTCACTTCATTGACGAAGAAAAATGGAAATATGAATAGGGGAGGAAGGTGAAGAAAGTGCAATACAAGAAAGAGCGCTTTTTGAAGCAAAACTTCTTGAAGCTTTCACCTGAAGACCTTGTAGCTATGCAATCAGAGATCAAGAAACTGAATAATGAATTTGATCGCTACTATGCTGACTGGCTTGGAGCCAAAGTCAGATTTGTAAAGTTAACTGAAAAGTTCACTACCAATGTTGCAGCCACTACGCAACAAGAAATTCCATAGGCTGAAGCATCTGCTGAGCCTACTGAAAAAAATGCCAGCACCGCTGATGATAATCAGGTTGCTGAAGAAAATGCTAGTACCAGGGCTGATGACTGCATTCGAGCCTGATAAAACTGCCAGGGCAACCACTAGTGTTTCACCTGAAGGAATTGCCAGGACAGCTGAAGCTTCAACCCCTGTGCCTGAAGAAACTGCTTCTACCAGGGCAACCACATATGTTGTGCCGGAAGACATGAACCCAATTTCCTCTACTCCTCCTGCACCTGCACCAAGTCCAATTCCTCCTTCTGCATCAGAAGCTAAGAAGACAAAGGCTGCGGAGCGTGCAGCTATCAAGAAAAGGAAAGCATCAACTTCATTAGACACTTCAGCTTCGAAGAAGATGAAGAAATTGACCAGCTTGTTTGAAAATCCAATTGATGTTGTTCCAGTCTCAAGCATGCTATCAAAGGAACTCGTTCCTTTTGATGAAGAATACATGATCCCAAGCGGATCTGATGAAGAAATTCCTTCTACTGCTTCCTGAGAGCAGTTGGATGAAGAAATTGAAGTGGATGCAATCCCTTCAACCCTAGTTGTTTCATCACCCATGCCTTAGTTTATTGCTGAAGAGGCCGGCGTTGAGCAAATGAATGGAGAAGATGAGGATGTGGACATTGGGTGCACAACGCCAGTTCTGAATGATGACTTTTGGGAAAGTCAGCACCCCAATTCTCCATTGTTCACTCCTCTGCAACAAATTCCTCAGTTCCCAGTGACTACTGAAGTTGAAATGGGTTCTGAAGAACCACACCCCACTCCGTCCATCCCTGAGGAGATTCCAGCCACTAGCGCTGATGACATTGCTGCTGAAGAATTAAAGACCCAGGCTGCCACTGAAGAAGAAGCTCAAATTCCTCAGCCTGCGGAACCTGAGATCGTGATTCCTGAGGTTATGATGCAATAGACTGACACTCCTCACCCCAAGCCATGTCAGGACCCCGATTCAATGCCACATCGATCTAGCATGTAACACCTCATATCACTTTGCGGCCTCACGCACGGTATTCCCACGGGTGTCGCCTTACCTTTGCCCGGGACCGTTTGCGCCTTTTGGCACACGTATATGATAGTGTCGCTAGCATCCATATGATAAGGAGCCCGGGCTGACATGGCTAGTCGTAAACCCAAAGTGGCACAGACTTACAGGGACAGGCATCCATGACCCAGCATCGAACGTGTCGGTCATCAGCGAGTGAATCCAGGCTGTAGCACTGGGCTAGCAGGACTCCGGTGAACCGGGCTGTAGCGGGCTAACAGGACTCCGGTATTCATCGCGTGACATTTCCCTGAAGGGACAGACACAGGAACGAAGAAGGACACATGCCGGCCAGCCTAAGTGTTCCGGAGCAGTAGCAAGCTACCATGGCTCGGTGGAAACACTAGGAGACATTTCCCGGTAAGAGAGGCTACCAAGGATAAACAACTAGGTTGTCAGATCCCACACATACCAAGCATTTCAATAACATACACACAATATGCTCGATATGTGCAAATACAACATGGCATCACAACATGACTCTATAACTCAAGTATTTTAATCAATAGGCTCCGAGGAGCGAGATATTACAAACAGGGGTCTCGCGACCCAACATTCAGAGCATACAAATCAAAGCACAAGCGGAAGCTATCATGTCTGAGTACAGACATCTATAAATGAAAAAGGCTTGAAAGCCTGACTATCTACCAGATCCTGCCGAGGGCACAAGATTGTAGCTGAGGTATCAAGCTAAACGTCGAAGTCCACGCGGAACTACTAGTGAGACCGAAGTCTCTCTGCAAAACATAAAATTGGCAAACGTGAGTACAAATGTACCCAGCAAGACTTACATCAGAACTATCTACATATGCATCATTATCACAAAGGGGATGGTGGGGTTTAACTGCAGCAAGCCAGCTTTGACTCGGTGGCTATCCTGAACTACGACTGCAATGTAACTTTTGAGGTGGCGCACACGAGTCCACATATTCACCATATCAATACACCACTATGGATCCGCTCCCGTCTCCCTGCGAGAACGCCATCCATAGCACTCACGCTTATCTTGCGTATTTTAGAGTATCCACTTTCACTTGTCTATGAACTGATATAAGCAACCCAGAAGTCCTTTTCCGCGGACACGGCTATTCGAATAGATCGTATTAACCCTGCAGGGGTGTACTTCTTCACACACGCTCTCACCACTTACCGCCATTTACACGACATGTACTCGGCAACCTTCAAGCGGAAGCCCAACGTGGGTGTCGGCCACGGCCTACCTAAACACCTAAGTCTCTAGTCCAGGTTTATCGCCTATTCGGGTTCCATCCATGAGGAGATCCGGCCGGAGTTTCGCTCACAGCCCCAAACGATGTGAACAGGGTTCCCGAGACACCAAACGGGCGCCCGGTACACCATGCCACGTGCCTACCGCATCACAGCCCACCCCTACGGTCAGCACTGCCCACGGCCTCCAGCATACTACAAACACCAGAAACTACTTGCAACTCCTGGACAGAGGACAAGGGTGATCAAGAAGCCGAGAGGGTCCATTGGTTTCGGGCCCAATGCGTGGTAGTAGCTGAATCATGGATCACAAACACAGAACTCAGTTCCTGAGGACGGCTGCAATGAGACAACCCACCATGTACTCCTACATGGCCTCTCACCGCTACCTTTACCAAATCGTATTCACACACTTAGCTCACACACAGTAGGACATGTTCACACACCTCTGATTCATCCCGGATGAATCAGACCTGACTCGACTCTAAGCAGTAGCAGGCATGACAAACAAGCATGAATGAGTAGGCACAACAGGGCTCAAACAACTCCTACTCATGCTAGTGGGTTTCATCTATTTACTGTGGCAATGACAGGTCATGCAAAGGATAAAGGGGTTCAGCTACCACAGCAGGTAACAGATGAATCGTTGTTGTCCTAATGCAGTAAAAGAGAGCAGGAGTGAGAGAGTGGGATTGTATCGGAATGAACAAGGGGGTTTTGCTTGCCTGGCACTTCTGAAGATAACATTGAGTCTTCATCAGTGTCAACGATCACATCATCGGTACAACGTCTATCGAGGGGGAACAACACCGGCAAACACAGAGGAAACACGATCAATGCAATGCACAATATGATGCATGCTATGACATGGCAATATGAATGTGTTTTGGGCTAATGCACCTAGCTATGATTTAAATGAAGTTGGTTTGAATACAAGATTCAAATTCAAACTCCATATGTGATTATTTAAATGCCCTTTATATGATTTGTGCTAAACAGCATCTATAAGTTGTTCTAACATGCATGAAAATGGTACAGATGGATTCCTTGAATTTTTCTGATAATTTTTCATATATAAATTATTTAATTTGGAGTTACGGTTGAATTTCTATGATTTTTAGAAGTTTTTACAATTTTCTGGAATTTCCTGAATAATATAAATCCAGAAATGAATTATGGCGTCAGCACCACGTCACGGTGACGTCAGCAGGGTCAACTGGGCTGGCTCGGGTCAAACCTGACGTGTGGGGGCCACACGTCAGTGACACAGGTTAGACAGGGGGGGTTAGTTTAGTTTAATTAAAGATTAGGGCACTAGGGCCCACATGTCAGTGTAAGGGGGTTAGATTAGGTGGTGATTAGCTTAACTAATCACCTGACGGCGGGGGCCCACCTGTCATAGACCCAGGGGAGGTCAAACCCCTGGTCAAACGACTCAATCCCGCTGGCGTTGAGTCGCCGGCGAGGCCGAGGCGGCGGAGGCCTTCGGGTTTCTTGCTCCGGCGACCAAATGGCCGGCGGAGGGCATCTACGGAATGCCCGGGCTCGCGCGCATCTAACAGGGCAAACGGGAGAAGCTAGGGCGGCCGTAATCCTCGCCGGCGTCGAGCTCAGCGGCTGCCGGACCTCGGGCGTTGGCGGGAACGGCGCTACGGTGCACAAGAGGGGAAACGGAAGGGCACTGCGGCCTCCTGGGGTTGCGGTGAGCACAACGGTGGGCTCGGGAGCGAGCTGCGGTGGCTGTGGCCACGGCCACGCCATGGCCGGCGGCGAGAAGCTCTCGGCCGCGACGGCATCGGTGTTAGAGGAAGAAAACGGGCCAGGGAAGAGGGGGAAACAGCACAGGAGCTCACAGCGGGTGCAGCGGTGGCCTCGGCGAGCTCGGGGAGGCACCGGAGCCGACGAATTTGACGAAGATGGCCGGCGGTCCCGAGGTTGAAGAAGACATCGAGGGCGGTGTTGCGGCACGTCCGGGGCCTCGTGGCTCGTTGAGGAGGTAGAGGGAGGACCGGCGGAGCTTCCTGGGGCGTCGGTGAGCCGTGGGGTGGCCGGTAGCCACGGTGGCTCTCGTCGGTGGCGGCGGCTCCATTCGGGTGAGGAGAACAGAGGAGGGGGAGAGTGTTCCGGGGAGAGGATGAGGACGCGGGAGAGTGAGGGAGAGAGGCAGGGAGGTGCGTGGCGTCTCCGGGCGTCGAGGAGGAAGCAGGAGGTGGCCGAGCAGGGTGGAGGTGGCGCGCGCGGCGGCGGCGCGGTGTCCGTCCTCCTGGCAGGGAGGAAGACGACAGGGGAGGGGGGGCGGCGGTGGCTGGGCCGGCTGGAGGAGCTGGGCCAGGTGGGCTGAGGTGAGCGCCAGGTAGTCCTCTGCTCTTTCTATTTTTGTTTTTATTTATCTATTTTGTTCTGTGTTGTTTTAGTTTAGTAATATACTAAACCATTTTATAAAATCCTGAAAATAGTTATGTGGCTAGAACTAAAATATACCAAACCACATAAAATGTTCCAGTAATTATTGGACATATATTATTTATATATCAAATATATATCCAATGCAAATAGCTATTTATTTAATTCAAAGGCCCAAAATAATTAACTCTGAGATACCAAAAATATTGTTTTGAGTTTTACCTCTTTGCAATATTTTCAGAGACTAAGAGGAACATTTTCTTGGGCTTCTTTGAGAAGATTTTAATGTTGATCATTTTTAGAAGGTTTCTGAGGCTTTGAAAATCCCTCAATTCAAATTTCATTTGAATTAAAACATGATGCTCACATGAGGTCTAGCCTAGTGCATAACAGGACCAGGGATGTGACAGTACTACTGCTCGTATCTTCGTGTTCCTACTATACTTAATACGTTCGTACTAATAGTATAATTTGGGTGAGTCGATTTGTGAAAGAAGTTTGACGGAGCGAAGGAAGGAGACGGTGGAGAAGCTACCCTAGTATCTATATTAGGGTGGCAGGGTGCCCATGATCTATCTTATGAGTTTTGGGTGTGGAATGCAGTTCACCGGAAAAAATGGATCGTGCCTAGGGTTAAACGAATGGCGGGGGTGGGGGGAGCGTGGCGGTGGCAGACGGTTAAGGGAAGGGCTGGGCGGCGGCGGCAGGCGGTTAGGCGTGTGGTGGGCTGAGAAGATGAACAATGCATCAATTTCGGAGGTTGAAGAATCCCTTCTAGCCATCCATGTTGCATCCAACGGCTAACAAGAGTAGACTGACCATAATTGCTCCTTCATATTGCAGGATCCACGTGGCATTCAAGGTCTCGAAGGTAGATTCCGTGTCCGCACCCGGTTTGCGGGCTCGGCGCGGGCGCGACCGGCTTCCGACGCGACAACTACCATGTGCGCCTCCTCCGCACGGGCGGAGACGACAATGACACACTATTTCCTCCTCACCGGCATGCTGGAGCACGCGCTCGTCCTCCTCTTCATACGGTGCTTGCATAGACGCGGCTCCACCAGCTGCTCGCGTGCTTGGCAGCGTGGCCGCATCATGAGGAGGGACTGCAAACGACGTGAGCAGGCGAGCCTTCAGCTTCATGGTACAGGGATGGCGGCGACAAGGCGGTGATGGGCGAGAAATGGTTTGCCGGAGCAGGCGGGCGTCGGCATGCGCAACGGTGGTGGCGACATATTGATGAGTGTGCGTATGGGAGCCTAGTTTAGTTTCATATAGGGTTGGTCAAACTTAAAAGAAAACCGTACTAGTACATGTAAACATTAGACTGAGGCAGCGCTTATATTAGTTACCATAAACACGATACGAAATCCTGTGCAAGCGCGTGAACCGCGACCGCGCGGTCGATCGAACGGTGCGTCACCATGTCACGCTCGAAGGACACCCACCGAACCTTTTTGTGTGTGTGAAAACAATCCCCGAAATTACTCAACTTTTTTTCCTGGAAAAGTTCTTGAGCTACAATATTTCCATATATTTGAATTTAGCTCTAGTTTGTGTTGATTTGGATTTGGATTTGGATTTGGATTTGGACGCTTTAGCCCTACCACTCCCACCACGGGCCAGGCCCTGCAGCGTTGGCAGGCTCACACCGCAGCCGAACCAGTGAACCCTCGTACTCCTCTCTGCGTGGGCATCCACTGCCACGTCTTCCCCGGCTCCGTGTCATCCCGTTCCTAGGCCTCACCATCGTCCACCGCCCTGGTGCTCTCGGCGCGCCGTGGTCAACGTGGTCAATGAACGATATCCATCGGACGTGGACTTTACGTGGAGAGGCCGATAGCTGGGCCACGACCGTACACAAGGAAATGCCTCCTTATTACGTGCAAAATAATGATTCCTCCACCTCACATCTGGGACCCACCGGAAGGGCCTCTGTATTTCATGAAAAAAACATTCCCCCCCCCCACGCCGCTGATAGGTCGGACAGACCAACTATATCTTCCCACGCAAGGAAGTGCCTCCTTATTACGCACAAAAAAATGAATACTCTCCATGCTAGCTGGGACCCAGCTTAGTGGGAGGCTGACATATGGGCCTACTAAGTTGACGGGGACGGAGGGCTTTGTCAACTTAGTCAATATGAACGATTCTAGCTCCAGTGACCGTACGATGTCCATCCAACGGCCGTAGTTCTTCTTCAACCTCTGGTCTTGTTGCTCTAGCCGCCCAAAGCAGCGCCGGTCGTGCCACCTGCTCCTACCTCCCGTGGCCGGCTGTGCTGCCGCGGAGGCCTCACCGCCCTCTACTACTCCCACCGCTCGCCAGGGCCTATGGAGACGGCAGCCTCACACAGCAGCAGAACCAGTGAACCCTCGTACTCCTCTCCATGTGGACATCCACTACCGCGTCTTCCCCGACTCCGCGTCGTCCCCTTCCTAGGCCTCGCCATCGTCCACCGCCTTGGTGCTCTCGGTGCAGCGTGGTTAATGTGGTCAACGACTGACTTCCATTGGAAGAGTATTGTACGTGGAGAGGCTGACAGTTGGGTCCACGGCCGTCGTAAGGAAGTGCCTCCTTATTACGTAAAAAAATAATGATTCCTCCACCGGACAGCAGGGACCCACCGGACGGGCCATCGTATTTTGCGAAAATAATGTTTCCCCCGTGACAGCTGGGACCCTGACAGTCGAGAACCACCTGGTCGGAGCATATGTAGCATTGTCATTCTGGTCACGAACGTGTACGTACATACTAGTCGATGTAGAGGTGCGCATGTGTCGTAGTAGAGGCGCGCACGTAGCATGTACACGTACATACAACGGCCAGGGTTCAAGAAAGAAAATACGGCCACATGCGTACATATGGGCGGGGTCTCGAACGCCTACTCGCGCATACGTATGGCCAGGGATCGTGTACATGGCTGGGTCAGAACGGAGAAGCTGGCCATCGTCGTGATCATGGGGAGCCAACCGGCTGGGTCGGAACGAAATGCGTCGTCGTGTTCATTGGAAGCCAACCGGCTTGGAAGGAACAGCCGATGGAAACGAGGCCTGGGGTACCATAGAGCGGAGGAAACGACTTTGTGTTCGACTGGCCACGGTTGAAACGGGATCTTGTTCATCGGGAGGGGTCTGGCGTACCGCAAAACAGAAGAAATGGACCTTCTACGGTCGAAACAGGGTCTTGTTGATCGGGAGGGGTGTGGTGCACCGCAAAAGGGAGGAAACTGACTTGTTTTGGAGCGCTACGGTCGAAACAGGGGTCCTGTTCATCGCGAGGGGTGTGGCATACCGCAAAACGGGACTCCACGGGATATTGTTCATCTCCACCGTCAATTGCCTCCACGGGCTACTGTTCATCCACAGTCGACTGCCTCCACGGGCTCCTGTTCATCCACCGTCGACCTCCTCCAGCTGAGGGAGTCCTGGACTAAGGGGTCCTCGGGTGTCCGGCCTGTTAGCCATGGGCCGGACTGATGGGCTATGAAGATACGAAGACCGAAGACTGCACCCGTGTCCGGATGAGACTCTCCTTGGCATGGAAGGCAAGCTTGGCGACTGGATATGTATATTCCCTTCTTTGTAACCGACCTTGTGTAACCCTAGATCCTTCTGGTGTCTATATAAACCGGAGGACTTAGTTCGGATAGAAGAGATTCATTATCATAGCCATACCAGCTAGACCTCTAGGGTTTAGCCATTACGATTCGAGGTAGATCAACTCTTGTAATACTCGTATTCGTCAATATCAATCAAGCAGGACATCGGGTATTACCTCCATAGAGAGGGCCCGAACCTGGGTAAACATCGTGTCCCTTGTCTCCTGTTACCATCGACCTTAGTCGCACAGTTCGGGATCCCTTATCCGAGAAACACCGGTTTTGACACCGACATTGGTGCTTTCATTGAGAGTTCCACTATGCTGTCACCGAAAGGTTTGACTGTCCCTTCAATCATCAATAATGACGCTATCCAAGGAGAAGCTTTCCTCCCCGGACAAATCTTTGTGTTCGGCGGCTTCGCATTGCGGGCCAGTTCGCTTTGCCATCTGGAGCAGATCGAAAGCTACGCCCTTGGCCATCAGGTTAGATTTGGGATCTTGAACTACGTTGCGGACATCTGTGGAGACTTGATCTTTGCCAGATTCGAGATCGTGGCTGCCACCGCCGGTCACCCCGATGATCATGACCTAAATCTGTCATCAGACCGCATCTAGGAGATCACTCCTATAACTGCTTTGGCCTTAGAGCCGGAGCAGACTACGCCATCCGGGGACAGGAGGATCAACCCCACCAAGGAGGCCACGGATACTACAGCGTTGGAGCCGCACATAGACTTAACCTCTCACGACATCTTTGTCACCGGAACTCCGGACTTGTCTCCAGTTGTAAGTTCCGAACCACGTGAGCCCGCGGACGCCGAACTTGATCGTTCATCGATCTTCGAGTTCAGCGTCATAGACATCTTCCAGCACTCACCTTTGGGCAACATGCTAAACTCATCAAAAAACCTGTCCTTAGCAAAGGACCCGCAACTGAATTATATCCGGTTCGAACCAGGGGCTGATGATGGGGAATTTCGCTCCCCACCCGCCACCCACTTCACGGACACTAACGACTTAACCGACATGCTCAATTACGGCTCCGAAGACATCGACGGTATGGACGACAATGTGGAGGAGCAATATGGCCAAAACCCGCCGCTTATCGGATGCCGGACGGCCACTTCTTCGTACAACATGTACATGGTGGACACACCTAGAGAACCTCATGACGATGACAAAGAAGATCCAGTTGAGGATAAACCTTCGGGGACACAACCTAGACACCGGCGTCAGTGGCCCCGCTCTAAGTCATGCCATGCAAAAGACAGCAACACCAGCATCGGAGAAAATAATACTCTGGACGACACCCAAGACAATGAAGACCCCGTTGGGGCAACGTCCAAACAGAATGAATGGGAAGACGGGCACGATAGCCCTGATGAACAGGCCATACACGAAGACTTGGAGGACAGTAATTATCTTCCAATATCCGAGGATGAGGAGAGCCTCGGCGATGAGGATTTCATCGTGCCTAAGGAACCTCTCGAGCACGAGCGCTTCAAGAATAGCCACTACAAGAAGCCTAAAAAAGAAGCAGCTAAAACTTCAAGCTGATCAAGATCTGCTAAATGATAGATGGACCGATGTCCTAGCAGCCGAAGAATATGGCCTTAAGCGCCTAGCCAAAATTTACCCAAAGTGCAAATTATTACCTCAGTTCGACGATGAGGCACTAGAGCTCATACCATCATCACGCAATGGGGCTGATAGAATACCACGTGGCCGGGATAAAGTGGCAACTCAAGCCAAGCACCAGCCCGCCCCGCCTTATTATAAAGGCAAAGATAAGACAACTCTCGGTCACACATATGACCTCTGGCAGGACCGGAATAACAGAGCGGGGCATACCAGATCGATCTATGGATCACGAGGACGTGCCTCGACACGCGGCGACGGCTACCTATTCGGACATGACAAACCTAGCCACACTCGGGCCGAAGACCACAAATGGACTCCATCGGAGGTACGTCGCAGTGTGGCCCAACATAGATGTGCCGCACAACCGCTTTGCTTCATAGATGAAGTAATGGAGCATGAATTCCCAGACGTGTTCAAACCCATGCGACGGAACAACGGATCCTGCGGTATGGATCGAGGACTTCCTCATCCATATCCACATGGCCTGCGGTGATGACCTTCATGCCATCAAATACCTATGACTGTAACTCAAAGGACCAGCTCGGCACTGGTTAAATAGTTTACCGGAATATTCTATTGGCAGCTGGGATGATTTGGAGGACGCCTTTCGCGACAACTTCCAAGGAACATATGTCCGGCCACCGGATGCCGATGACTTAAGTCACATTGTCCAGCAGCCCCAAGAGTCAGCCAGGAAGCTCTGGACTAGGTTCTTAGTTAAAAAGAACCAAATCATCGACTGTCCGGACGCGGAAGCCCTTGCGGCCTTCAAACACAGCGTCCAGGATGAATGGCTTGCACGCCACCTCGGTCAAGAAGGACCTAAATACATGACAACCCTTACCGCTCTAATGACTCACTTTTGCGCGGGCGAAGACAACTAGCTTGCTCGTAGAAGCAACAACACCAGTGACTCGGGCACCTCGGAAATTCAAGACGGCAATGGCAAACCACGACGAATCAAACACAACAGTCGGAATGATAATGACAGATTATGCGACACAGCGGTCAACACCGGATTCAGCAATCCCAAACCTGGTAAACGGAAAAAGCCATTCAAGGCGAACCAAGACGGACCATCCAACCTAGACAGGATATTGGACCGACCCTGCCAGATTCACGGACACCCCGATAAACCAGCTAATCATACCAACAGAAGCTGTTGGTCTTCAAGCAGGCCGGCAAGCTCAATGCCGAACACAAGGGGAGGGTGCCGCCAGGCGATAGGGACGATGGAAGGGTTCACCAACCAAATACCAGTGGTCAGAAGCAATTTCCCCCCGAGGATCGATCAATCACGGAGCGGAAATAGCAGTTCGGCTTCCGCCGCCCACTTCATATACCCGGAAAATTTGTACCACGCATACATCACTACGCACTCAAGAAACCATGGGCATTGGCAGAAGCACAATACGGACAAGCCTGCAAGCATTCCAGTAACATTTTTATCTACTTTCATGTTTCTTTCTTTTCTCTTAAAAACAGGTGACGCAAAGGACAAACATATAAACTGACTCCATTGGAGTTCGGATCTGTACACTTACCTAAGGGGCTATTCCCGTCAAGGAGTCCCGTCACCGAGGACAGGCGGTGCAGATGTGCAACAGGAGGTCCAAAATTACTTTTTGTAGACCGCACTCTCTATTTCGAGCCTGTAAAGTGCCTTTTTCCTCCGCCTTCGACCCCTGGCATATTAAATAGCCGGGGTTGCAGCTTTGTCATCTATATACATGAATGGCACATCACTCAGATCCCAGTAAAATTAATCCATTCTTTTTCTAAAGGACAGAGTTTTGCCCCTATGGTTGTTTCAAACATACACCTCGGCATAACTTGCCAGGGGCTCGGTATGGGAACATGCGAGTTGCCGACAAGTCCGAACAACGGTATAGCGTACTTCGGCGTCGTGAGTTTGGCCTTATATGCATCAGCTTCAAATCTTGTCTTGGATCAATAGTTGGGTTGCCCGGCTCCTGTGCTTGCTATCCTACGTTCCGCTCTATCGGCTAGGGTAGTAAAGGGAGAACTACTGCGATTGTGCTTCCGGTTCACCTGGTCAATCCCCTCAGTAGAGAAAGCCAAAAACTGACTGACATGACGCGACGAGAGCTGGTCAACCACTCGATGACTTATCTGAATCTTTAGCGATTCCTCCGTGTTACACGAAGGACCTCTTTTTGGTCAAACATGTAAACGCATCGTACGATTAAGCCGCATGCATACCAGGGCTATGTCGTAGTCCCACCATAAAAATCCTATGGCTAAGTGAAAGTGTTAACGCCCTATAGTCTAGTGGCCTGGTTCACCGCATTGACACTTCCTTCACGGACCAAGACGTTGGGTCAAGAGTGATCAGATGCTTTTTTCGAACACCCCCGTACTTCCTACGAGGGGGCTGAAGCCGACGACTGGATTGATTACAACAATTGTTTTTTACAATTCGTAAAGAATTCACTGGAACATTATGCCTTTCGAACATTAACCCTCTATCAAGCGGGCAGCCTCTAAGACGTCCTCAAAATAATGCTCCGGTGCGTGATGGTCCTTGCCCTTGGGCCGACCCTGCGCTGCAACATCGATGGCCTTCATCTTCCCCCAGTACGTCTTGACTCGGGCAAAGGCCATCCGTGCACCTTCGATGCACGCCGACCACTTTACGGCGTCGATACGTGGCACCGCATCAGCAAGCCGCCGCACCAAGCCAAAATAGCTATTCGGAATAGGCTCAGTCGGCTACAACTGAAGTATGACGTTCTTCATGGCAGCCCCGGACATCCTGTGAAGCTCGGCCCATTGGGATATCTGTTCATTCAGTAGCAGAGGGCGTTTTGATATGCCTAACTGTGACCAGAGAAGCTTCTCCATCGCATACCCCTCTAGCGCTTGGTAAAACTGCGCCGCATCGGATGAACTCTTCGACAGGTCCAAAAACACATCTGGAGAACTCCACACTTGGTTAAGCTGAGCATAATTCGGATCTCCAAACTTAGTCTGTAATAAAAAGGGCTTACCATCCGCAATCTCCCCAGCTTGCCGGATCTCCTCACGAGCTGCTCTGGATTCGTACCGCGCTACTCTTGCCTATCGTAAGGCCTTGTCTTGTTCAGCCGTTTTGGCTTCATTTTCCTTCTCAAGAAGTTCACAGCGGCTAGCAGCATTTTTCAGTTTGAGTGCCATCATGAATGTCTTCTCCTCGTCTTGGCGCTGAGCAGCTTGTGCGGATTTTAACTCAGTCGATGCCTTCTCGGCAGCTGCATCACTAAACCGGGCCCACTCCTTGGCCCGGGCCAGCTCCGCTCGATGAATTTCAAGGGCGGCAGCACTATCCGCACTCATCCATATTCCAGTATATAACTTTCAGTGTCATGCTTATATAACAAAAATGTACGTGAAGGGACTGCCCCGAATACATACCTTGCGCCTTGTCAAGATGCATATTGATTAACGCAATGTCATCCCCGGCCATGTCAAGCTTCCGCTGCAGCTCGGTAATATCCGTAGTCTGTGAAGTAGCCAGGGGGGAGGCAGCCTGTGTTCAAGTTAATCAGATTAGTCCTTGAATATTTCTTCTTGATCCTCCGTTCACCGCCCATGGGAAGCCAACCCGAGTCTCAGGGGCTACCACCTATACACACACTAGTGCAGAATCGGGCAATAGCACCGGTTCGTAAGGCCCTTTAGTGTCGGTTCGGTAACCGGCACTTAAGTGTGGGCACTAAAGGCCACCCCTTTAGTACCGGTTTAGCACGAATCGGTGCTAAAGGGCAACCACGTGGCACGAGCCAGCTCCGGGGGCAGGGAGCCCTTTAGTACCGGTTGGTGACACCAACTGGTATTAAAAGGTTGGGGGGTTTTGGGTTTATGATTTCTTTTTCATTTAATTTTGTGTTTGCCATTTAATTCTTTTTTCGTTTGCTGGTATTTTACGATACTACATATTGTACACGTTATGCATATATATAAATAGAATTTCTAGTAGAAGTATATATATATATATATATATATATATATGTATATATATATATATGTATATATATCATGGAATGTCTCACAACAACCATTAATTCACACATATATACACACATGTATATATATAGACAATTAGCTAGCTATATACAATTCCTCCTAATTGGTGCCTTCGGAGCCAGTGGCATTAGCCTAATTGGTGCCTTCGGAGCACGATGACAATTGGAAGTGGTTCATGGGGGAGGTAGCGGGTAATAGTATTCTCCTTTGGGATCTATGACCTAGTCGAGCAAAAATCCCTCTATTTCCTCTTGAATTGCTTCTATGTGCTCCTCTGCTAGGAGCTGCTCCCGCACCTCTCTGAACTGTTAAGAAGGAGATCAATATGCATGTGTATTAGTTGTGTGACTAGATATCGATAATGGTGTAAAAATTATGAATAGTGTTCTAACAAACGTACCCAGTCCTATCATTGAGGTCTGCTCCTTTCGGACGCCATCATGCGAATGTTCTCGCAAACGTAGTATGCACACAGATTATTCCCCGGCACCTTCTTCAGGGCCTTTACGAGAATGGAATTTTATCAGATAATAATTAATCGAGCATGATAATTAAAGAGATGGCAGCTAGCTAGCTAGTACTACTTAATTACTTACCTCGGGTCGATACCATTTCAGCTTTCGTTTCCATTAGCCTGGAGTGACGCTGATGAACTTTTCCCAAGCCCTACCCACCGACAAAGAAAATGAATACAGGGGTTATTAAATAGTTCATATCAGGAAATGACGAACTAAGTAGGCCGAGATATAGTTAATAATGATTGAAATTACCTGTTGGCTATCCCAAACAAGATTGTGTAGTCACTTTCTTTTTTAAGTAATGAGTCCAGTATTTCAACTGTTCCTTCATCAACTTTAATGATTAACAAGATCCAGTGAAATCTGCATCCACACATGTTTGCATGTCTTAATTAAGCGGGCATATGTAAGAAAAAACATGTAGCTAGCTAGTAGGCAAAAACAGAATTTGTAGTACAAGACAGTGTGACTCACTCGAAGTTGTAAGGAAGTAGTATATCTTCATTGGTATTGAGGCGCTTGAAGAACTCTAGCATGCTTTCCTCTACACTTTTTTCATAATATGCATCTAATTTCCATGTGTATTCATTAATGGTATTTGGGTCAATGAACCCAATGCCATAGCGTCCACCTTTTTCATTTCATACATCTTCATCCTACATAATACCACAGAAAAGAATATAGTGGGGATAATTATAGGTAATGATTGATCAAAATGATCACTACAGCTAGCTTGAGACTTAAATTACAGAAAGAAATCACTTACAAACAATAGCAACTGACGATAGATTTGTCGAGTGCATCTTGATTGTATAACTGAAATAGTTCTGAATACTCAATGGACACAACTTTCTCATGGAAGTAATGATCCTTCTTGACATTCACCATGAGGGACTCTTGATTGGAAATCTTGGTAATGTTCATGTACCATTGATGCAATTCATACATTCTCATTGGGAGCTTCTTGACCTCGTTTGGCTCGACCAAAGGTTGGCCCCGGACATATTTCCATTTTATTTCCTCCTCTCTAAGCGGAGACATGGGCTCAATATCGAGGAGTTGTCTAATAGTGATCTTGAGCATTTCAGCCTGCCTTATATGCTCCTCGGTTATTACCACATCACCCAGCTCGGGAACGTAAACGGTTTGCCCACAATAATATTGGGTGCGCCTACTCTCATGTGTTGTTGGCACAAAAAGCTGGGGGATTGATTGCGCCGCCTGTTCTCCCAGCTGGGGAACGGTTTTACCGCATTTTTTGCCAGCTGATTTGCTCGAGCGCGAGCTCGCCTCTTTCTGTAGACGTGCTCAATTTAACTTCCTGAGGTGGCGCTCATAGTCTGTGTCAACAGGCTTGGGAGCTGGTGGTGTAGCCATACGAATGAAGTGGTCAATCTTTTCCTCAGGCACTTTCTCCCTTGGTGGCGGTGGCGGTTTCGGTGCAAAATGGGCTTCCACCTCGGCCTTCGATATGGCTGCGTTTTCCTCCTCGGACTTGTCGTAAGGCCTCTGCGGAAGAGGCGCAGGCTGCTTGGACCATATTGAAATTTCTTGCCTCCGCCTGTACCTCCCGTCCTACCTCGACTTGTACCGCTACGCACCATAGCTTCGGCGGCTCTCTTCCATGATTGCTGAGGTGGCAGAGACGGCTGACGTGGCTGAGTTGGACGAGGAGGAGTGGCCTGAAGTTGTGCCGGACTTGGAGGAGGAGTGGCCTGAAGTTGTGCCAGACTTGGAGGAGGAGTGGTCTGACGCTGTGTCGGACTTGGAGGAGGAGTGGCCTGACGCTTTGCCGGACTTGGAGGAGGAGGAGTGGCCTGACGTGTTGGTGGACTTGGAGGAGCGGGAGTCTGCTGACTCGGTGGCGGACTTCGATGAGGAGTCGGCTGATGCGGTGTCCGTGGCCTTCGAAAGATGATGCAATCCTTTCTCCATAGGATGATACGATGTTTGGCCTCTCCCAGTGTGTGCTCCTCGTCACCTCCAGGAATGTCAAGCTCTAGCCCTGAATATTGGTCCACCAACTCATCAACCAAGACACGAGCATAGCCCGCCGGAATCGGGTTGCAATGGAAGGTTGCCTCGGGGCGATTTGTAAAAGTAACGGCGTCCGCCACCTTCATGGATATGTTCTTCATTTTGATGTGTAGCTCGCAGTTAGTGTTCTCCATGATCTCATCCATGGGGTATCTATCCAGCATTGCGTCGCCCGGGGCGGAACCCACGCTGCTTCTCGGCATGGATGGGACGGTGCTATCCAATGCTGGATCATTTGCTAGCTACTGCAGCTGCTGAGACCCCCTTTGCTGGCTAAGTGAGTCGATCTGCTCCTGCTGCCGCTTGAATTTGACTGCCAAGTCCGCCTGCACTGATTCTAGGCCTTGAAGGCGTTCATAGTCCAACTTCCTCTGCTCCTCCTCCATCTTCCTCTTCTTCTCCTCCTCAATCTTCTTTCTCGCACGGGTTCTGTAGTCGGCGTTCTAGTCCGAAAACCCCTCATACCACGGAATAGCGCCCTTGCCTCGTGTTCTTCCTGGGTGTTCACGATTTCCCAGGGCATGCGTAAGCTCATCGTTCTCTCTGTTGGGCTGGAACACCCCCGATCGAGCCTCTTCTATTGCAACAAGTAGCTTATCCTCGGCTCTGTTCAGACATGCCTTCTTCGAAACTTTGCCTGTCTTCGGGTCCAACTCCCCCCCCCCCATGCGCATAGAACCAAGTCCTGCACCTGGGGGGCCAGCTCAATGTTTCTGGAGTGACACCTGCATCCTCCATCTCTTTCTTAGACTTAGCCCACTTAGGCATTGCCACCGCGTAGCCACCTGGCCCCAGCTTATGGAACTTATCCTTTTTTCGGCATTGGCCTTGTTTATTCTCAACCGTTCCTTAGATAATTCCGAATCCTTGAATTTCACGAAATCGTCCCAATGAGCACTTTGCTTCTCTAGTGTTCCCTCGAATACTGGAGTCTTCCTTCCTCCCTTGACGTACTTGTCCCATACACGATTCTTGTGGTTGTTGAACGCAACCGCCATCTTCCTAACAGCAGCGTCCTTGACTTTCTGCACATCTGCATCTGTGAAATGATCTGGTAGGGTGAAATGTTCCATGAGAGTTTCCCAAAGCAGAACTTTTTGTCTGTCGTCGACAAAAGTAAGATCTGGACGTGGCTTTGCTGGCTCTCTCCATTCTTGAAGGGAGATCGGGAGTTGGTCCTTCACAAGAATTCCGCACTGACGAATCAACTTGTCCGCAATCTTCTTAGGCAATGGTTCGCCATTAGGTTTGATGGCCTTGATATTGTACTTTATGCCCTCCTTCAACTTTTTGTTCGGGCCTCGTTTCCTGCTGCCTGAAGATTTGCTCGATCCGGATGGCTGAAAGAAGAAAGATCAATTCGTTAATATATCTTCAAGTCATTTAAAACATGTGATGATCACCAGATGCCTGCTTATATAAATATACCTCGCCGGTCTTTGTTGTTTCAAGATCAGCGTTTTCTTCGTCATCAATATCATAATCATAGTTCATGACTTCATCAATTCGGTCGTCGCGATCGAATATCATATCACCCTCCCTGGTGTTGTTTAGATATTCGGAGCCGTCATAATCTTCTTCATTTTGATCATCATCTGGCCCGCGAGGATGGCGTATGATATCGAACAGGGTCTCTTCTCCCTCTCTGCCAGTATTGTCCGCCATAGCTTTTATTTAACTAATCCAAAAGAAATATAAAACAATTTAGTATTCAAATTACAATGCATGGATGCAATCAATTAATAAGGAAAAACTAAATCAATCATAGTACATAATAAGCATCATCGAATATAATCTCGAATACATCGTCTCGAATAATAGATATAATCTCGAATACATCGTCTCGAATAATATATATCAAATACATCACTAGCTAGCTAGCTAATAAAGATCAAATACTAAAGAGTAATCTAGGCCACTCGCGGTTCCTGAGGCGCGGGCAGTGGACAACCAAAGTGAAGGAACCATCACTTTATCATAGCTCGGGTGATCTCCCCAAAGAACCTGTTAGGTATAGGAGAACCTGCCGTCCATAGCAGCCATGTAGCGATGGACGTGCTCGTCCTCCTCCCTGACACGGCGACGTACCACCTCCGGCGGGGCCGGCTCCCTCCGCACCGAAAGTGGCCCACGCGAACGCCACCAAAGGAGATCAGGGTCGACGACTAGACCCGGGGCCGAGTTCCTCACCAAGCATCGCGCCCCTGAAGGTAACACCTCCCAGTGCCAGCCCAACGGAGCCCAGTCCCGGACATGGGTCCTCTGAAGCAGGACATCATCACGAACGGGTTAACGGCGAGGATGCGGGCTGGGCATCGTCGACAACAAATACTATATGCCGCAAAAGCAAAGTAACATTTTTTAAATGATGGATTGTGATTTCATATATGCAAAATCTAAATTTTATAACTAAAATATAAGAAACTAAAAAAACATCGATCATCGTCTAACAATTTGTAATTAATCTAATTCATCTAGCTAAAACTAACATTTCCAAAATTTCTAACATTTCTATATAACTAACATTTGTATAAAAAACAGAAAAAACCTTTGACATTATATATATTATAACTAACATTTCTCTATACTATTTGACATTAATATAATCTAATTAATTAATTCATCTAAAACTTTGTATGAAAAAAAACAAAAAAACTAAAAACTAAAAACAGAAAAATTGTGTGTGTGCGCGTGTAGTGTGTGTGTGTGCATGCGTGCGTGTGTAGTGTGTGTGTGTGTGTGCAGTAGCTACGGCCGGCGCCGGCGGCGTGGTGGCTTTGATCGATTGGAGGGGGGAGAGGGGCCGGGGGAGGGGCTCACAGCGCGCACGGGTGAGGTCGAGGCGAGGTCGATCCAAGGCAACGGCGACGGCGAGGCGAGGGGACGGCAACGGGCCGGTGCGGCCATGGGGACGGGCCGGCGACGGGGGCGGCGCAGAGTCGATGGGGACGACGCGACGAGGACGGGGGTGTCGCGGAGTCGACGGGGACGGCGCGACAGGGGCGGCGACGGCGCAGGACGGGGCGGCGGCAGAGAGAAGTGGGAGATGAGAAACTGAATTTTTTCGAAGTGTTTGTTATATAGGGGACACCTTTAGTACCGGTTGGTGCCACCACCCGATACAAAAGGCCTATTTTGGCCAGGCCAAGCGGCGGGAAGAGCACACCTTTAGTACCGGGTGGTGGCTGGAACCGGTACTAATGACCCACCCTTTAGTACCGGTTCTAGCCACCAACCGGTACTAAAGGTGGTGCGCTGGCACAGGTGCGGTGCAGCAAGTTTAGTCCCACCTCGCTAGCCGAGGGGCGCCCGCACTGGTTTATAAGCCCCAGTGCGGTAGCTCTCTCGATATCCTCTCATAAGTAGGCCTTCCGGGCCTACGTCTGCTGCTATGCCCTGATGGGCCTATTGGGCTAGCGGGCCAGCATCTTGGCCCAATTAGAATTTGGGTTTCTAGTCGTATGCAGGCCGCTGTGGCCCAGTAGGTGGGTTTTTTTCATTTAGTTTTTTCTTTTCTGCTTTATTTATTTTGTTTTATTTATTTTTAGTTGTTTTTCGCTATATTTAGAGTTTCTTTGTGAATATTTTTGCTTTAGGTACAAAAAATTAGAAACTTTCTGTTAGTGCCGGTAGTTTTCAAATTTGAATAGTTTAAATTTTGAATTATTTGAAATTTGTGTTAAACACTAGTTTGTGAATAACTTAACTTTAAAAATACATTTTTCAGTGATTCTTTTTTATTATGTTTAATCTTAGTGTGTTTTATCATTATATTCAATTTGGTAATGCTTAGGTTATTTAAAAAATGAAATGCCTTTGTAACAGATGAGTTTTCGTCCGAAACCCTGATAGTTCGAAAGAGATTGTCCATTTTGTACACGAAGTGCATCCAGTTTTTGCCGTAACCCTCTCTACTTTTTTGCACATGCTATGTGGGTGAAATTATGATACCATGCCAACTTTCAACCTTTTCGGAGTTCATTTGAAGTGTTTTCAATTTAGCTGAAAAAATTAGTAAATGCATGAAAGAATTTGTTTGCACATAAAATTTCTTCGCGTTTCAAATGCCAAAACACATAACTACCCCTAACTATTACAGAGATTCCCTCTTGAGTGTGAAACACAGAAGAAAGTGATGATATATAGTGAAGCCGATCACATCCCAGATCTTTGGGTGTGAAACTTTTTCTTCGCGTGTGTCCCTTTGCGCCGTAACCATGGAAAATCTTCATCATTTAACGGGATGCTCGGGTCAATATTCACTGTGAATGGAGCAATTTCATCAAACTTTTCATAATCTCCTGACATGTCTGTCTTGTCATCCACTCCCACGATGTTTCTCTTCCCAGAAAGAACTATGTGCCGCTTTGGCTCATCGTATGATGCATTCGCTTCCTTATCTTTTCTTTTTCTCGGCTTGGTAGACATGTCCTTCACATAGAAAACCTGTGCCACATCATTGGCTAGGACGAATGGTTCGTCTGCATACGCAAGATTGTTGAGATCCACTGTTGTCATTCCGTACTGCGGGTCTTCCGTTACCCCGCCTCGTGTCATATTGACCCATTTGCACCGAAACAAAGGGACCTTCAAACCACGTCTATAGTCAAGTTCCCATATGTCCTGTATATAACCATAATATGTTTCCTTTCCCGTCTTGGTTTCTGCATCAAAGCGGACACCACTGTTTTGGTTGGTGCTCTTCTTATCTTGGGCGATCGTGTAAAATGTATTACCATTTATCTCGTACCCTTTGAAAGTCATTATATTCGAAGATGGTAACTGGGACAGCAAGTACAGGTCATCTTCAATAGAGGCGTCATGCATGGTACGTGTCTGCAACCAGCTGGCGAAACTCCTGGTTTGTTCACGTGTAATCCAGTCATCAGACCGCTCCGGGTGTTTGGAGCGTAGCAAATTCTTGTGTTCTTCCATATACGGAGCTACCAAGGCGGAATTCTGTAGAACTGTGTAGTGTGCTTCAGTGAGAGAATGTCCGTCCATACATATTATTTGATCCCCTCCTAGCGTGCCTTTTCCATCCAGTCTGCCCTTATGCCGCGATTCAGGAACACCAATCGGCTTAAGGTCAGGAATAAAGTCAATACAAAACTCAATGACCTCCTCATTTTCATGGCCCTTGGAGATGCTTCCTTCTGGCCTAGCACGGTTATGAACATATTTCTTTAAGACTCCCATGAACCTCTCAAAGGGGAACATATTGTGTAGAAATACAGGACCCAAAACGTTAATCTCTTCGCATAGGTGAACTAGGACGTGCGTCATGATGTTGAAGAAGGATGGTGGGAACACCAACTCGAAACTGACAAGACATTGCACCAAATCATTCTCTAACCTTGGTATGATTTCTGGATCGATTACCTTCTGAGAGATTGCATTGAGGAATGCACATAGCTTCACAATGGCTAATCGAACATTTTCCGGTAGAAGCCCCCTCAATGCAACCGGAAGCAGTTGCGTCATAATCACGTGGCAGTCATGAGACTTTAGGTTCTGGAACTTTTTCTCTGCCATGTTTATTATTCCCTTTATATTCGACGAGAAGCCAGACGGTACCTTAATACTGAGCAGGCATTCAAAGAAGATTTCCTTCTCTTCTTTGGTAAGAGCGTAGCTTGCATGACCCTGATGTATGCCGTCTTTTCCGTGCATACGTTGCTGGTCCTCCCGTGCCTCAGGTGTATCTTTTGTCTTCCCATACACGCCCAAGAAGCCAAGCAGGGTCACACAAAGATTCTTCGTCACGTGCATCACGTCGATTGCGGAGCGGACCTCTAGGTCTTTCCAATAGGGCAGGTCCCAAAATATAGATTTCTTCTTCCACATGGGTGCGCGTCCGTCAGCGTCATTCGGAACAGGTTGTCCACCAGGACCCTTTCCAAAGACCACCTTCAAATCCTTGACCATATCATGTACATCAGCACCAGTACGGTGGCGAGGCTTCGTCCGGTGATCCGCCTCACCTTTGAAATGCTTGCCTTTCTTTCTTACGGGATGCCTGCTCGGAAGAAATCGACGATGTCCCAGGTACACATTCTTCTTACAATTAGCCAAATATATACTGTCGGTATCGTCCAAACAGTGCGTGCATGCGCGGTATCCCTTGTTTGTCTGTCCTGAAAGGTTACTGAGAGCAGGCCAATCATTGATGGTCACGAACAGCAACGCCTTTAGGTCAAATTCTTCCCCCATGTGCTCATCCCACGCACGTACACCTGTTCCATTCCACAGTTGTAAGAGTTCTTCAACTAATGGCCTTAGGTACACATCAATGTCGTTGCCGGGTTGCTTAGGGCCTTGGATGAGCACTGGCATCATAATGAACTTCCGCTTCATGCACAACCAAGGAGGAAGGTTATACAAACATAGAGTCACAGGCCAGGTGCTATGGTTGCTGCTCTGCTCCCCAAAAGGATTAATGCCATCTGCGCTTAGACCAAACCATACGTTCCTTGCGTCATCTGCAAACTCCTTCCCGTACTTTCTTTCGATTTTTCTCCACTGCGACCCGTCAGCGGGTACTCTCAACTTTCCGTCTTTCTTACGGTCTTCTCTGTGCCATCGCATCGCCTTGGCATGCTCTTTGTTTTGGAACAAACGTTTCAACCGTGGTATTATAGGAGCATACCACATCACCTTGGCAGGAATCTTCTTCCTGGGGCGCTCGCCCTCGACATCACCAGGGTCATCGCGGCTGATCTTATAGCGCAATGCACCGCATACCGGGCAAGCGTTCAAATCCTCGTACTCACCGCGGTAGAGGATGCAATCATTAGGGCATGCATGTATCTTCTGCACCTCTAACCCTAGAGGGCAGACAACCTTCTTTGCTTCGTACGTACTCTCGGGCAATTCGTTGTCCTTTGGAAGCATATTCTTTATCATTACCAGCAACTTTCCAAATCCCTTGTCAGATACACCATTCTCTGCCTTCCATTGCAGCAATTCCAGTGTGGTGCCCAGCTTTTTCTTGTCACCTACGCAATTCGGGTACAACAATTTTTTGTGATCCTCTAACATGCGCTGCAACTTCTTCTTCTCCAAATCACTTGCGCAGTTTCTCTTTGCATCGGCAATGGCCCGACCTAGATCATCAACGGGCTCATCCGATGCCTCTTCTTCAGCTTCTTCCCGCATTGCCGGCTCAGCTTCTTCCCGCATTACCGGCTCAGCTTCTTCCCTCATTGTTGTATCATCGTATTCAGGGAACCCATGGCCAGGATAGCTGTCGTCGTCCTCTTCTTCTTCATTGTCTTCCATCATAACCCCTCTTTCTCCGTGCTTGGTCCAAACATTATAGTGGGGCATGAAACCGGACTCAAACAGGTGGACGTGAATGGTTCTTGACGTAGAGTAATTGTGACCATTCTTACAGCCAGCACATGGACAAGGCATAAAACCATCCGCCCGCTTGTTTGCCTCAGCCGCAAGCAGAAAAGTATGCACGCCATTAATGAACTCGGGAGAGCATCGGTCATCGTACATCCATTGCCGGCTCATCTTCAATACACAGCACCGAAAACACCAAATTAATACAATACATAAAGTTCATACAACACTTAAATGCAACAAACAAATAACTCTCTAGCTAAAGAATTTAAATGCAACAACAAATGCGATCAAGATCGCAACTAAGGTAACAATTGATCCAACAGCATAATGATACCAAGCCTCACTATGAATGGCATATTTTCTAATCTTTCTAATCTTCAAGCGCATTTTCTCCATCTTAATCTTGTGATCATCGACGACATCGGCAACATGCAACTCCAATTCCATCTTCTCCCCCTCAATTCTTTTCAATTTTTCTTTCAAATCCTCGTTTTCTCTTTCAACTAAATTTAACCTCTCGACAATAGGGTCGGTTGGAATGTCCGGTTCAACTACCTCCTACATACAAATATCTATGTCAGCTTGATGGGCATAATTTGTCATAAACACAAATTGCAACCAAAAGTTTTAAAAGAGAATATACCACATCCGAATCATAACAAGGACGAGGGCCGACGGGGACGGATAACAAACAACATACGGGTAAGATAATTATACGAGTAACTATATATCAGAATCAGACAAACATCATTTTTTTATATAAAATTTCATGAACAAGAGGCTCACCACAAGGTGTTGCCGGCGACGGGATGGTGCGGGCGATCGACGGTGGTTACGATGGAGATTTAGAAGGCACTAAGTAAACCACACCTACATATGCAAACTAAGTGTTATTTTGACCTCAATTTGCACATAAATCAAATACTACAACATATAATTCCTCCCAAATTACTAAAACCCACAATTAATCACTATATAAACCAATGTAAGAGCTAATCTAGCAATGAGAGATGAAAGGACAAAGTTTCTAACCTTTGTGATCATTTGAACGGATGGGGGCTTGCAAGTCTTGACAAATTTGGGGCAAATTTTGTGATGAACTCGAGAGGAAGAAGGGAAGAACAGAGGAGAGGGAGAGGGGAAAGGGGGAAGAACAGAGTGCTGGTGGATGAAGGGTTTATATAGGACGACCTTTAGTACCGGTTCGTGGCATGAACTGGTACTAAAGGTGCTGGAGGGGCCCCACTCTGACAACATCCTGCCACCACTCTCATTAGTACCGGTTCGTGGCACGAACCATTGCTAAAGGTTCACCATGAACCGGTACAAAAGATCTCCTCCCGCCTAGCCGTTGGAACTGGCACTAATGGACACATTAGTGCCGGTTCTGTTACAAACCGGGACTAATGTGTCTCACATTTGACCCTTTTTCTACTAGTGACAGGTGCATCTTTGCAAATAAAATATAGTTGAAAACATTACATCACAAACCTCGAAGCCTCTCAGCAGGCCCATGAAGGCCTCATTCAATCCGCTTTTCGCGGACAGGATCTTTTCGACCACTTTGCCCATCAAAGTACGATGTTCCTTTGAGACGAACGCCTGTCACAACATGTTCGTCAATATATCCGGCACCTCTGGGCCTCCGGAGGCTGCTATAGGAGTACGGCCTCCTGTTGAAGGGATCCGTTCATTCGTATCCGATTGTAGACCGGACTGTTAGGGGCCTTCATGGTTGGTCCCCAGACCCTCAGACACCAAAGTGTCACCTTCGGGCAATGTCTTCATCATTCCTCGCACCACCTGTTGGTCGCGGGAGACCCTCCGCGAGGACACCTCGAAGTCGTCCGCCCTATCGGGCGGAGAGGCCGGTGGAGGCGTCTCACTTTCCATCATCTCTGGGAGAAGGTCCCCCGAGGAAGAGGATTGTTGAAGAAGACTGCACACCAGACTGCAAAAAATATATATTCTAAGCATTACGAGAACAGAACGGGATATGTTTAAAACATCCTTGTTCACTTATGATTTGGCCTGAGGCTTGTCCTCATTATGATACTGTGCTTCGACATCCTTCAAGCCCGAGCCATCCAACAGAGGCATCTTGCCTCGCTTAGGAGCTTGTTTCTCCAAATCTTCAGAGGCGGCCCTTTTCTTCCCATGAGAGGAAGGAACAATGCCCCCTTCACTTTTTTCTTCGGATGAGGGAATTTTGATTCCTACGGACACAATGTCTAATCTACCATTGGAATAGGGGTCATCTTTGGTCTTTCCACTCTCCGCCTCGCCCTCCTTCACAGGCATCCGGTATGGTGCCGGGACTAGCATCCTTGTTAAAACAGGATTCGCTGGGCCTTCGGGCAGAGGGGCCGAACACATAATTAGTTCCGCCTTCTTTCTCCAGCCCTGGAGAAAGATAGCCTGCTCACTACCGTATTACGGTATGCGTAATTACAAAGTGTTCGGAAGACAAGTTCTTACCGGGGTATCCGGACGGTTGTAGTTAAGGCCAGCGTCCTCGGTAGTGTCTGACCAACGTTTTTGCTTCCAAAAAAACAACTTCCACATCCCTTCGTGCGTAGTGCCGAACAAGTGTTGGAGGGTTCGTGGTCCTTCCGGATTGAGCTCCCACATGCGGCGATACCGGCGCTGGCAGGGCACAATCCGGCGGACTAGCATCACTTGAATCATGTTGACAAGATCGATGTCTCTCTCAAGGAGGGTTCAGATGCGGCTCCTTAGAGTCTGCACTTCATCAACTGATCCCCAGTCTAGCCCTTTGTTAATCCATGATGCAAGCTGTGGCGGAGGGCTGGAACGAAACACAGGAATAGCTACCCACTTGGTGCTGCGGGGTTCCGTGACATAAAACCATTCTCGCTGCCACTGGTGGGAGGTTTCGGTGAAAAAGCCTTTTCGCTAGAGAGTGCTGGTAAGCTTGCTCACAACAGCACCACCACACTCCGCCTATTCCCCGTCAACTACCTTCGTCTTCACACTGAAGGTCTTGAGCCATAAACCGAAGTGTGGGGGGATTCAGAGGAAGGCCTTGCATGTAATGATAAACACCGGGACGTGGAAGATAGATTCTGGGGCTAGATCATGAAAATCTAGCCCGTAATCAAACATTAGCCCCCAAACGGAGGGGTGAAGAGCGAAACCTAGCCCCCGGAGAAAGTGGGAGATGAATACGACCGGAATAACCAGTCCTTGAGCAGGAAGCCTGTGGTTGACCTCCGCGGTCAAATATCTGGCCTCCCGAAGCTTTGCGATATCCTCCCCTGTAATGGAGGAAGCCACCCATCGGCCTTGAGAGCTGGGTCCGGACATGATGGGGAGGCTTGAAACAATGAAGTCGAACCGTGGGTGCTAGAACTCAAGGTTGGGAAGGCTAAGGAGAGGTTTGGCATAAACGGACGACCCTTGGTTCCTTTATAAAGGCAGCGGGTATTGAACGCCTCCTCCTAAGCCTGAGGACCTGCCTATTCCTAAGGAATCTTTCCCGGAGGATGGTTGGGTTACCCCCGCTTGTATTGATGAAAATCCCGCAGTTAGGGGACACGATCTCTGTTTCGACAAAACGTGTCAATGAAAACCACGCCTCAAAACATGGAACATCGGGACGGGAAATGGTTTGAAATAATGACCGGGAAGCATGACGTCACATTACTAAAGTTGTCAGCAGATTGGATTCGTGTTATACTATACTCTCTACAGTTGTGTGTTGCAGATCCGGAGAGGTTTGTTTCATCCGAAGATTGTTTTGGAGTTCGGAAGGAGGAACCCACCTTGCAATGCCGAAGACAGATCTATGCGCCGGATACCTTGTCATTGAAGCCAGGTGCAGGGGATACCGAGGGAGTCCTGGACAAAGGGGTCCTCGGGCACCCGGCCTGTTAGCCATGGGCCGGATTGATGGGCTATGAAGATACGAAGACCGAAAACTGCACCCGTGTCCGGATGGGACTCTCCTTGGTGTGGAAGGCAAGCTTGGCGACCGGGTATGTAGATTCCCTTCTTTGTAGCCGACCTTGTGTAACCCTAGATTCTTCCGGTGTCTATATAAATCGGAGGACTTAGTTCGGATAGAAGAGATTCATTATCATAGACATACCAGCTAGACCTCTAGGGTTTAGCCATTACGATCTCGAGGTAGATCAACTCTTGTAATACTCATATTCATCAATATCAATCAAGCAGGATGTAGGGTATTACCTCCATAGAGAGGGCCCAAACCTGGGTAAACATCGTGTCCCTTGTCTCCTGTTAACATTGACCTTAGACACACACTTTGGGACCCCCTACCCGAGATCCGCCGGTTTTGACACCGACACCAGCCTCCACCAGCGACTGTTCATGCACGGGTTCCTGTTCATCCAGCTCCACCACGCGCTCCTCCATCGGCTACTGTTCAACCAGCCCTCTCCATGGGGTCCTGGTCAACCACCCCTCCATAGGCTACTATTCATCCAGCCCTCCACCGGCTACTGTTCAACCAGCCCTCCACCGGCTCCTGTTCAACAGCCCTCCACGGGGTCCTGTTCATCCATTGGTCGATCGATCGGGGTACTGTTCATCCAGTGACAACGGCCTCTACTACCAC
Organism: Triticum aestivum; assembly: GCF_018294505.1. Lineage (NCBI taxonomy): Eukaryota > Viridiplantae > Streptophyta > Magnoliopsida > Poales > Poaceae > Triticum > Triticum aestivum. The sequence goes on from NC_057809.1 coordinate 338,546,731, forward strand.
GGGGTCCTATTCATCCAACCCCCATTGGGAACTGTTCATCCAAACCCCCCAACAACGCTCACTGTTCATCCAGAGGCAGCAGCGATAGGCTTCAGTTAGCAGCAGTAGCGAAGGAATCACTCGGGTTCAGTTAACAGCACGGGATCGATCGATCGCTCGGTTCAGTAACGCGTAGCCTGCAGTGCAATCGCTTGGGTTCAGTTAAAGCCCAACGCCTTGCTCGGGTTCAGTTAGAGCCCAATGCCTCACACACACACGCGTACGTACGAGAGAAATGCGCATCGCTCGGCCCCGACCACCCACCGTAACCAGGAACTCCCCGATATTTTCCTTGCCCTTGCTTTTACCACAGTTTTTCTGTCATGGACGGCCCAAAGAATGTCATGTAGCTGCACCTCCGGCCCGCCCAGGACGAGAAGCCCATTTTCTGTCATGATTTTTTGTCATAGAAGTAGCAGCCCACCACATCTGTGATGATACCGGGTTTTGTCACTGAGGGAGTCCTGGATTAGGGGGTGTTCGGGTAGCCGGACTATACCTTCAGCCGAACTCCTGGACTATGAATATACAAGATTGAAGACTTCGTCCCGTGTCCGGATGGGACTTTCCTTGGCGTGGAAGGCAAGCTTAGCGATGCGGATATTCAAGATCTCCTACCATTGTAACCGACTCTATGTAACCCTAACCCTATCCGGTGTCTATATAAACCGGAGGGTTGTAGTCCGTAGGCAATCAACTCCATACACAACAATCATACCATAGGTTAGCTTCTAGGGTTTAGCCTCCTTGATATCGTGGTAGATCTACTCTTGTACTACCCATATCATCAATATTAATCAAGCAGGAGTAGGGTATTACCTCCATCGAGAGGGCCCGAACCTGGGTAAAACAAAGTGTTCCCTGCCTCCTGTTACCATCTGGCCTAGACGCACAGTTCGGGACCCCCTACCCGAGATCCGCCGGTTTTGACACCGACTGTAACGCCCCGAGACCGATGTGCCAGTTGTCGTCTAGTTATTCGCCGTCGTTGCCTTGTCATTTGCTTGCGTGTTGCATTGCATCATGTCATCATGCCATCATGTCATTTCTTTTTCTGAACTCAACTAAATAAATTGCATAGATCATTGATCTATTTAAGCCGAGGGAATTCACAAGGTGATTCTCTTTATAACATATCCTCCCGATATTAGGGAGCTATATTAAATATTCCTTTATTTTGGAATTCACCTCAACACACTTGCAAAATAATTCCCCATGCCTTTGTCCCATGCATCATCTCCTTCTCCTTCCCTCCACTTCCTTCTTTTGGCAAGTGTCACGTTCCCTTCTCTTTTAATGTTCATCTTTGCCTCAATATTCTAACACCATGCACCTAGCCTCTCTATCAAATTTCATCTCTTTTGAAATTGTTTTGGTTAGGGTTTAAAATGGTTCAAGTTTGAATTTAATTCGAACTTGAATTATTTTTACTTCCTTTAAAATCTCCAAACCAATTTTGTTAAATAGAGCACATTTTCAGGATCATGTATATATTTTTATATTTCTCTAGCTCCTCTCCTTTTCCCCCTGCTTTTTCCTTTTTGTATTTCTGTCTGAAGAAATAGAAAAGTAGCGGCATCAGCTACCTGGGCCTCGGCCACCCGGCCGGCCCATTAACTCAGCCAGCGCCGGCCCATCCCTCTCCTAAGGCCCGGCCGCCCCATTCCCACCTAAACCTAGCCCGAGTCCCTCGCGCAACCCCCTCCTCTCGGTCTCCCTCGCGCCGCCAGGAGACAGCGAGCGCGCTGCCCGATCCATCTACCTCTCGATCCCTCCCTCTCTCGCTGTCTTCCATTCCCCCTTCGTCCTCCTCGTGCGACGCACCTCCTACCCGAAGCGCCGCGTCTCCGACCGCTCTCCGGCAGCCAGCGCTTCCACCGTCGCTGCCTCGCCGTCGCCATGCCAGGAGCCTTGCGCGCCCGAAAGCCGCCGCCCGCACCTCGCCTGCGACTTCTCCGCGCCGGCGACCTCCATCGAGTTCCCCTGCTTCGTCCGGCCGCCGCGCCACCATGCTCCAGCGCCGCCTCGAGCTCATCTTCCTCGACCTCCATGTCGTCCCGCAGCTCCCTCGCCCCGCTCGATCTGGACGCGGGATCCCGAGTGCCTCGACCCGCTGCCTGCTTGCCGGAGCAGCAACAACAGCCCCATGCACTGCCCGGGCCTCCCCTGCATCCTCCTCACCGCTGAACCGGCCTCCTCTCCATCTCCTCTGCGCCCATGGGCCTCGACGCCCTTGTTGCTGCGGCTGCTAGACCACCACGGCGCCATCAGGAAGACTCTGGCCACCACCGAGAACCCCCGGACCTGTCAAGACGTGTACACGTAGACCCAAGTCAGGAGACTACCGATGGCCCTCCAAGTTCAACAAATCGTCGACATCGGAGTACCACTACTTCAACAGGTGTACAACTACACGGTTTCGCTGAGTACCCCTTCAAATTCGTCGAGTTCGACTACCCCGCAAGAACCGGAGCGCCAAGTACCTCTACCGCCGTTTTCAGAACCGCTAAGAACGGCAAGTACCTCAGCAAGTACCTTGACACCCGATGCATAGAACAACTACCGTCGCCGACGACCCGAGTACCGCCACTGTCGACCCTCGAAGACTCCGTGGACGTCAAGATCCTCGCCGTGACCTCGAACATCTACGGAATGTGCACGACTACAAAATGGGTACCACTACCGTTGCCAAAGACCCGTGTAAAGGTATCGTCAAGTTCGACTACCGCCGCGTGAACAACTACTTCCACTACCGCCGTTGCGAGAACGTCTACTTCCCTCTACGAACTCGTTCTGCCTGAAACACATGCTTCGAAGGTATACCACCGAAACGACCTTCCGAGAATGAATGCATGTTGTAGGAAATGCTCGTGTTTGCTCCGTGTCGGAGTTGTTCGATGCACGTTGCCCCACTTTTGCCTTGCCACCGACATGTGGGAACCCCGTAATCGGGAGCACCCCACCATCCTGGCATGACACGCTCCCGTCACTTCCTTTTGCACCGGTATCCCCGTGGGCTACCGGATAACCAATATGTTGTCGTGGCATCATTTTCGGATTCGTCGTCGTGGCACCCTTTTCCTTTCCACCACGATGTCAAATGCTTCATAATAATGCTCTTGTCAAGTTTTAATAAAAATTGCATAAACTTGAACATGTCATCTGCATCATGATAACAACAATTAAAATGTTTAATTTGTTGTTGCATTAAATTACTAAGGCATATGGGGATTTACCGGATTTGTTGTTTGTTATATCCGGCCCCATTTAAATTGCTTAGTTAGATAGTTTCTTTTATGCTTTACCTCTTGCCATGCTTAATAACATTTAATATTGTTGGGTACCTAACCGAGAGAGAACTAAATAATTGATGTGGTGTTCCGTCAATATGCAACTCGTTGCATATTGAGCTCCACTTAATTTGTAGGATTGTTTGTGCTCTTTTGCCATGCCTCTTTAATCCGGATATGCATCATACTTGTTTGCGCATCATGCCATGTTATGCTTGGTTGTTTACTATGTTGTGTGCTTTTTTCCGGTGTTTGCTTCTTCGGGTTGGTTCCGGTAACGTCGTGTTGTGAGGACCCGTTCGTCTACGTCCGTTTGTCTTATTCATGGACTCGATCTTCTTCCTTGCGGGATTTCAGGCAAGATGATCATACCCTCGAAATCACTTCTATCTTTGCTTGCTAGATGCTCGCTCTTTTGCTATGCCTATGCTGCGATACCTACCACTTGTTTATCATGCCTCCTATATTGTTGAACCAAGCCTCTAACCCACTTTGTCCTAGCAAACCGTTGATTGGCTATGTTACCGCTTTGCTCAGCCCCTCTTATAGCGTTGTTAGTTGCAGGCGAAGATTGAAGTTTGTTTCCTTGTGGGAACATGTAGATATTGTTCCTTGATGGAACATGTTTACTTGTTGGGATATCACAATATATCTTATTTAATTAATGCATCTATATACTTGGTAAAGGGTGGAAGGCTCGGCCTTATGCCTGGTGTTTTGTTCCACTCTTGCCGCCCTAGTTTCCGTCATATCGGTGTTATATTCCCGGATTTTGCGTTCCTTACGCGGTTGGGCTATTATGGGAACCCCTTGACAGTTCGTCTTAAGAAAAGCTCTTCCAGCAATGACCAACATTGGTTTTACCATTCGCCACCTAGCCTCTTTTTCCCTTGGGTTTCGCGGACTCAAGGGTCATCTTTATTTTAACCCCCCCCCCCCGGGCCAGTGCTCCTCTGAGTGTTGGTCTGACTGAGCTGCCTGCGGGGCCACCTTGAGGAAACTTGAGGTTTGGTTTTACTCGTAGCTAGTCTTATCTGAGTGTGCCCTGAGAAAGAGATATGTGCAGCTCCTATCGGGATTTGTCGGCACATTCGGGCGGTGTTGCTGGTTTAGTTTTACCCTGTCGAAATGTCTTGTTGTACCGGGATACCGAGTCTGATCGGAATGTCTCGGGAGGAGGTCTATTCCTTCGTTGACCATGAGAGCTTGTGATGGGCTAAGTTGGGACACCCCTGCAGGGATTTGAACTTTCGAAAGCCGTGCCCGCGGTTATGGGCAGATGGGAATTTGTTAATGTCCGGTTGTAGATAACTTGAACCTTAACTTAATTAAAATGAATCAACCGCGTGTGTTACCGTGATGGTCTCTTTCCGGCGGAGTCCGGGAAGTGAACAGGTGTTGGAGTTATGCTTGACGTAGGTTGTTTTAGGGTCACTTCTTGATCATACTTGTATCGACCGTGCTTTGCCTTCTCTTCTCTCTCTCATTTGCGTATGTTAGCCACCATATATGCTAGTCGCTTGCTGCAGCTCCACCTCATACCTTTTACATTACCCATAAGCTTAAATAGTCTTGATCGCGAGGGTGCGAGATTGCTGAGTCCCCGTGGCTCACAGTTACTTCCAAAACCAACTTGCAGGTGCCGATGAGTCCGTGCAGATGATGCAACCAAGCTCAGGAGGAGCTCGATGAAGATCTTGTCCTTTGTGTTGTTTTCGTTCTAGTTGTTCAGTAGTGGAGCCCAGTTGGGGTCGATCGGGGACCTTTGTCGCATTTGGGGATCTTCTTTTATTTTGGTTCCGTAGTCGGACCTTGATTGTATTTGGATGATGTAATGCTTTATTCATGTATTGTGTGAAGTGGCGATTGTAAGCCAACTATGTATCTCTTTCGTTTATGTATTACATGAGTTCTGTGAAGATTACCTCACTTGCGACATTGCTTTCAATGCGGTTATGCCTCTAAGTCATGCTTCGACACATGGGAGATATAGCCACATCGAGGGTGTTACACCGACATTGGTCCTTTCATTGAGAGTTCCTCTGTGCCGTCACAATCAGGAAGGATGCCTCCTCCCGTCTTTAAAGACGGCGCCATTGCTAAGGGAGCCTTGGCTATCGGCCAAACCCTCCGGCTAGGTGGTTTTCTCATGACCGCCTGTTCGGCTGTTGCACCGACGGTGACCTCTCGGGTCATCAAAAGCAACCTACACGTCAGCTCGGAGCTCGTCGAGCAGCTAGATCCAATGGAGCTCTCTTCCTAAACGAGCTCTTGGATCGCATCGCCGCCCTGGGGGTCGCTACGGATTACGACCAGGTTGGGCTTAAACCCGATCTAAGAGAAATTAACTCTCCCCAAGCCACCCACCACGTTGCCGTGGTAGAGACGCTGTGCGGCGACCCTTCATCTATTTTAAGGACTAGCTACGTCCGAATTCCCGACCCCTCCAAGCTGGATACCCGCGGAGGGGGAGATATAACTCAAGACCTGAGCTTAGGATCAGGCAATGGGCCAGATTCACCGGACAACATCCAAAAATCCGAACTTCAGAGTTCGGAAACTCTTCGGCCTCCGAATCTTGGATTGGGTGAGGTTCCAGATTCAACGACACCCGCCCACCCGAACATAAGCGATCTCTCCCAAATCAGGCAGAGGCCCGAGGAAACAGTACATCATTACTGGGCCAGATTCCTCCTGCTTATGAACAGGATAAAGGATTGCCGCGAGGGAGACGCAATCTCAGTTTTCTGCAGTAATTGCACGGACGAGGGAATCCTTAATGCCGTAAGTCGCCGTGATATTACACGCTTCACTGACTTGGCGTCCATAGTACAAAAATACCGTGCGATGGAAAGCGCCTGGAAAACCGAAATAAAATTTTGGGATAATCCGGCCTTGAATAGTAATCCCGTTCGAACTAAGAGGGTGCATCATCATAGGACACCCGGGATAAACACCAAAAAGCCAAAACCCTCTACAGGGCATGGAACTATACTGGAAAGGTGGCTTGATGGACCCTGTAGAATTCACAGTACAGAGGACACCACACCAACTCACAGCCTTAGAGCATGTTGGATACTCCGGCAGGTGGCCAAAGTTGGCGAGGATCTCTTAATTCCGGAGGCCGCAGAAAACCAGCCCGAGAACACCAGTACCGTTCTCACGGTCTTCGAGACTACAATATGCGAAAGAGAACACTCCGCAGCCTCGCCGAAGTCTATCAAGTTGCAACAATAAATCCATGGAGCGACACTGCTATTACCTTCAACGCAAGTGATGAACCTAGATTCCGAACAGCCCGAGCACCAGCCGCATTGGTCCTCAGTCCCATAGTGGACGGCTTTCGCCTCACCAAGGTGCTCATGGATGGAGGCAGCGGATTGAACCTCATTTATGAGGAAACCCTTCAAAAAATGGAAATAGACTGGAACCGCGTCGAGCGAAGCAGCACAACCTTTAGAGGAATAATCCCCAGTTGGGAAGCGCGCTGCACAGGAAAAATCACACTAGATGTGGTGTTCGGCACGCCGGATAATTACAGGTCCGAAGAAGTCACGTTTCAGGTGGCCCCGTTTAAGAGCGGACATCACGCTTTACTAGGGCGGGAAGCATTCACAATCTTCCAAGCAATACCCCATTACGGGTACATGAAGCTTAAGATGCCCGGGCCGAATGGAATTATCACTCTAGCTAGTGATCCGGACATAGCACTCCACGCCAAAAACAAGACGGTCGCATTAGACCTTGAGGCACTATCCGAAGCCTTAGCGGTCGAGGAATCGACTGCGCTGCGCTCCACGGTTAACAGGGATGATGTGATACTCGATAAGAGATCCAAATCCACATCCTTCAAGCCAGCTGACGAAATAGTCAAATTCCAGGTCCATCCAACGGACCCCAATAAAACAGCTTCCATCGGGGCGCGATTGAACCCTGATGAAGACGCCGCACTGTGATAGTTCCTACGAGAGAACTGGGATATTTTCACCTGGCACCCTTCAGACATGCCAGGGATCCCACGCAGGCTGGCCGAACACAGCTTAAATATCCTAAAAGGATTCAAACCTGTCAAACAAACCCTTCGGCGTTTTTCTGAACCCAAGAGACAGGCTATGGGAGAGGAGCTAGCCAAGCTATTGGAGGCCGGATTCATTAGAGACATAAAACATCCGGACTGGCTAGCAAACCTGGTGATGGTACCAAAGAAGGACAAATCCTAGCGCCCGTGTGTCAATTTTAAAGACCTTAACAAGGCTTTCCCAAAGGATCCCTTCCCCCTCCCCCGCATCGATCAAATTATCGATGGCACCGCAGGGCACGATTCGTTGTGCTTCCTCGACGCATACTCCGGATACCATCAAATCAAAATGGAAGAATCAGACCAAGCTACAACAACATTCATCACACCATACGGCCCATTCTGCTTCAACACAATGCCCTTCGGGCTGAAAAACGCCGGCGCAACATATCAGCGCATGATCCAGACATGTCTGGCAAACCAGATCGGCAAAACAGTGGAGGCGTATGTGGATGATGTGGTCATCAAATCAAGACATGTCGAATCTCTAATAGACGACTTGAGGCTTACATTCGATAACCTCCGACAATATGACATCAAGCTCAACCCAGAAAAATGTGTCTTCGGCGTTCCAGCCGGAAAGCTCTTGGGCTTCATTGTATCCGGTAGAGGAATTGAAGCAAACCCAACCAAGATCCGAGCTTTGTCACAATTGGATGTCCCAAAGGACCTTAAACAAATACAAAAATTAACCGGGTGCGTGGCGGCTCTAAGCCGCTTCATCTCCCTCTTGGGAGAAAAGGCACTACCCCTCTATCGCCTCCTTCGGCGCACCGAACACTTTGAGTGGACGGAGGCGGCCATGGCCGGACTTGATGAAATAAAAGCCATATTGGCAACAAACCCAGTCCTGGCAGCGCCGAACACCGGCGAACCAATGTTATTGTACATTGCAGCAACACATCAAGTTGTCAGTGCAGTGCTCGTTGTCGAGCGGGAAACGGGTGGACACAAATTCCCCCTTCAAAGGCCGGTCTACTACGTATCCACTGTCCTCACTCCATGCAAATCACGGTACCCACATTATCAAAAGATTGCATACGCGGTATTCATGGCATCCCGGAAGCTACGACACTACTTTCAAGAGTGTTCCATAACAGTAGACTCGGAAGTACCACTCAACGATATTATCAACAACCGCGACGCAATGGGCCGGATTGCAAAATGGGCCATCGAGCTCCTGCTGTTCGACATAACCTATAAGCCACGGTGAGCTATTAAATCGCAAGTTTTGGCCGACTTCTTCGCAGAATGGACGGAGGCCGAGCTCCCTAAAGAGTACGGCACATATTCAAACTGGATCATGCATTTCGATGGCTCCAAAATGTTGGCCGGACTGGGGGCTGGCATCGTCCTGACGTCCCCCACAGGAGACACAGTCCAATATGTGCTTCAGATCATGTACATGGATTCCAACAATGCAGCCGAATATGAGGCCCTCCTACATGGTCTTCGGATAGCAGTATCCATGGGTATCCAGCGCCTAGAGGTACGCGGGGATTCAAACCTCGCGATATCCCAAATAAATGGAGACTTCGACGCCAAGGACCCAAAAATGGCAGCTTACCGCAACGTCGTCCTAAAAATGTTAGCTCGGTTCGAAGTGCTAGAGTTTCACCATATAGCCCGAGAAAACAATCAAGCAGCGGATGTCCTGGCACGCATCGGAGCAAAACGCGATGTAGTCCCCCCAACATCTTTTTGGAAAGATTGTTCAAACCATCCGTAGCATGGGAGGGGGAACCCACAAATAACAGCCCGGACCCAGCCGCACCACTCGACGCCGAACAATCTGACACAATTGGAGGCTCTGCCAATGAAATTGCACCTTCAGCCCACACAATAATGGCGGTCATCGCCCCGTGGACAGAACCATTCCTAGCCTACCTTACTAGGCAGGAACTCCCGGAGGACCAAAACGAGGCCCGCTGCATAGTGCGGCGATCTAAAGCCTATAGAGTCCATGAGGGAGAGCTTTATATGAAAAGCACTACCGGAGTCCTTCAAAGGTGCATCTCCGAAGAGGAAGGGCGGAACCTTCTGGCTGAAATTCATGCCGGAGTCGGTGGTCACCACGCCGCTGCTTGGTCCCTTGTTAGCAAGGCTTTCCGTACAGGCTTTTATTGGCCGACGGCCCGGGCAGACGCTCAAGACTTAGTCCAACGATGCGCTGGTTGCCAACTTTTTGCCAACCAAAGCCATATGCCACCCACCGCACTCCAAACTATACCCATCACTTGGCCTTTTGCGGTCTGGGGGCTTGACATGGTCGGACCCCTTAAAGGTGGGACCGATAGGAAAAAATACTTACTGGTCATGGTGGATAAATTCACCAAATGGATAGAAGCCAAGCCTGTTAAAACGGCCGAATCCGGACCTCTGATAGACTTCATATCCGGGGTTGTACACCGTTATGGCGTCCCCCACAGCATCATAACCGATAACGGTACAAACTTTACCGCCGACGAGGTAAAACTCTGGTGCACAAACATGGGCATCAAACTCGATTATGCTTCCGTCTATCACCCACAAACCAACGGCCAGGTCGAACGTGCAAATGGTCTTATCATGAGCGGCATTAAACCCAGACTGGTGCGGTCCCTCAAGGAATCTAACACGCACTGGGTAGAGGAGCTCGACTCCGTGCTATGGGGGCTGCGGACCACGCCAAATTGCACCACCGGATACACACCATTTTTTATGGTGTACGGCGCAGAGGCAGTTCTGCCCTGTGACATAATTCATGACTCACCTAGAGTGCGCATGTACGAAGAAAGAGAAGCCGAGATCGATCGGCAGGACAACTTGGATGCCCTGGAGGAGGAGCGTGACGTGGCAAAAGCCCGTTCCGCATTCTATCAACAGCAGGCCCGAAGATATCAAAGCAGAGAAGTACGGGCCAAAAATTACAATGTTGGCGAACTAGTTCTATGCCTGCCGGATAAGAAAAAGGACAAACTCAAGCCCAAGTGGGAAGGTCCATTCATAATCGACCAAGTCCTGACTGGCGGGGCGTACCGCCTGCGAGATGCGTCGGATAACCGACTCGAGCCGAACCCGTGGAACGCCACCCGTCTCCGAAGATTCTATGCCTAGCGCCGGACTCTGTGTTCGTCTCCTTCCTCTGTCCATTTTTTGCATTTTTTTGTCTTACATTTCTCTCCTTCCCCTCTTTTCTTTTATAGCCCTTAAAGGCTTATCTAGTGACGCGCCACTCGCACTCATTAAACCTGGGGGCTTCTTTAACAGAAGCTTATTTATACGGGCTTCATGCCCAACACACGCGTCAAACTTCCGCATGTACCTTTTTCTTCACCATTATATGCATCGATATGACTTAAGTTTTGGCCAAGCTGGGTTGCCTGGCTCCTGTGCTTACCCCTACGTTCCGATTGTTCGGCTAGGCGGTAAAGGGAGCACCTCTGCGATTGTTACTGCCGGGTCAGTCGGACGTGTACCTCAGACTGGGTGAAGCCGAAAGCTAGTGTTCTTAAGGGAATATTCGGTCGGTGAGATAAAAGATGATCTTTTTACTCATTTTATGTGCCCCCAGATGCTTTTTTCTGCGTCTTTTTACGCAGTCCGGACATGCACTTTAGGGCATGCCTCCCAGCAAAAGGAACCCCTAACGGAACTATTCTCTCTGGAAGATGTTTCTTACTAACCATGTAATATAACATAACTAGTCGGGCACTTGTCTGATAAAGCACTAATGACCCCCACGCCTGGTCTCCACGCATACCATGGTTCTTATATAACCGCTATGGTATTCGGACACACTCCGGACCGTCAGGTCACGAGGTTGAAGCGAAAAGGTCGGCAACGACAAACGATCTACAATTCGGCTAGAAGGCATTACACATGTCAATTCAAAATTACATAGTCATTCTGACTGATTGTATTCCTCTTCTATACCATCTAACAGGCTGTCTAATTTACAGTCCTGCTGGGAATACTTCGCAGCCAACTCTACTTGGCCGTATACTAAGCTCACAGGGATCTCCTTCCCGTCAGGCCCCACTAGTCCGACCTCAGCCATGTGGTTTGGGTCCGACTTCGTAAAACGGGTCTTCACCATGGCCCAGGCTTCCCTAGCGCCTTGTCGGCAGGCCGGTATCTTCCACAACCGGAAGCGTCGCCGAGATCCCTTCAGCTTCTCCGCAAGCTCTCCAAGGCCCTCGGGCATGGAGTGGGCAGGTGATAAGGCTTGGGCAACACCCCGCATCGCCTGCCGAATTCGCTCGTGTATTTGCGTGAGTTCGGGAAGAAGGTCACCCGTAGAACCGGGCATCTCCTCTTCAGGACGACCTATGAGCATACCTACAGACATTACTCTGTTAGTCGACTTCCTCGCCGAACTCTTTTTTCAAAGTTCGTTCAAGCACTTACTAAAAATGTCGCGTCGAAGCCGCTGATTCTCCTTCGTGGAGTCCGACAGCTGGCCACGAACATCTTTAAGTTCGACTTCCAGCTTGGTGTTGGCATCCTGAAGATCATTCTTCTCTCGCCTCACCTTTGTCAACATACTCTCACCGGCCTTTAGCTGGCGTAAGAGTTGTTGCTTGTCCGGATCGAGTCTGGCGCCATCTGCAATATGATCTGTCAGATTTGCACCCACACCGCACAATACTAATCTTTCAATGTGTATCTTACCTGAGGGGGTCTCTTTGGATTCCCCTGCTGCGGTTAGTGCGGCCTCTAGTTGGGCCTTGCACTTTTCCAGCTCCTGGGACAGTACTGTATTCTTCTCTGTAAGAACCTGCATATTAAATGATCCTTAAATTAGTTGCTCTAACTGTTTCAAGTCTCGGGGGCTACTGGTATATATATATTTGACCAAAATTTTCTTACCCGTATGTCTTTTACATACTGCTCCATGGCTCTGGCTAAACCATTTTGAGCGGCACGGAGGTACGCATCTCCCGAATTAAAGGCATCTAAAGCCTCTTGGGAGAAACAAGCATCGCGTAGAACTGTCCGGCGACGCCTGTGGTTCATGGCACTCTCCACTTCAGAATTTGTGGCAGACAGTCAGTCCGCATCCTCTGTCGAAGGAGCGTCCGGTGCGCGCCTTGTGCTCGCCTCTGCTTCCTGGCCAGACGTTGGAGCCTGGCTGGTGGAGGTGCGATTGGCAACCTCTCCGAATGTAGTCCGGCGAGGTCTCTTCATTCTGAAGATAGCATGAACGTTAATATGCCCTGATAGAATAACTCCAGGGAAACAGAGGGTGCACTATACCTTTGCGCCGGCATCTCAGTCCGGACTTCATTCCTTTTTGCCCCACGGGGCCCTGCGGCCCCTCGTTGGCTAGCCGCCGCAGGTTCGGCCTCCTGCCTCGGAAAACTCCCCTGCAAAACACGGTTGTCGTCAGAAACACCGGAATACGCGAGAGTGCAATCTCTCTCGAGGGAATGAGACTCCGGTTTTTGTCACCTGGGAGGCCGGGATTAACCCTGGGTAATCAGCCATGATGGCTACCAAGGTATTGTCCTTTCTTAGCTGATGGAACACCCCGTCGATAAGCTCCACCGATATGTCCGGATCCTCTTCGGAGTCCAGATCGAGGGACCGTTCTGGGTCCTCGGGCTGTGGAGGGCGGTTGTTTATATCCTTTACCTCCTGTCGCAGTTCCTTCACTGAAGTCGTCAGACTACATATCTAACCATGGGAGTATAGAACAAACGGGCAAGCGCAATTATTCACTTACCCAACTTGGAGGATCGTACATAGTAAATCCGGCCTGTGGATTGACGCGGAGGAATTCCTCCTTTTCTCCCTTATACAAAGAGGATAAGATCTTTACTAAGGCGGCGGCTGAGGCCAGCCCCTTACGACCGTAACGTGTGGCGTCATCCTCCCCGTTGAAATCCCACATGGGGTGGCCTCTATATTTAAGCGGTTGCACCCCCCGCATAATGCATGCAGACATGACTCCAATCATGGTTAGTCCGGAATGAGCCAACAGTCTTATCCGGCCCATCAGGTAAAGGACGTCTCTGTCACTTTCTCTCTGAGAGCTCCGCGGACGCCAGCACAAGCGTTTCTTCAATGGAGCACTATTGAACTCAGGGAGACCGACCCGGATAGGGTCCGGTAGCGGGACGTCATCTATGTAAAACCATTCCGAAGGCCAGTCCTCGGACGCCTTCTTTGGGGTTCTGGATAGGTATCCGGTCCCGGCGATGCGCCATACTTCGGTTTCGCCCACTTGATATATAGACCACTTTTCAGAACGGGGCACCAGGCAGAATAACCTCTTCCACAGCGTGAAATGAGACTCAACGCCTAAAAATAGCTCGCAAAGGGCGACGAAACCCGCAATGTGCAATACGGAGGCGGGCGTGAGATTGTGCAGCTGGAGGCCGTAGAACTCCAGAAGCCCGCGGAGAAATGGGTGAATTGGAAATCCCAGTCCCCTTATTAGATAGGGGACGAGGCACACCCGCTCTCCTTTAGAAGGATTGGGGGTGCTCTCCGCTTGTTTTCCGCCATTATAGGTGGCGAGACCGGCTCGGACCGGGACCATGTATGCTTGAGGGAGGAATCCCTTGGCCTGAAGTGACGCTAACTTGCTATGCGGGATGGTGCAACTCTCCCAGTCCCCGGGTTTGGGACCGGAGGGGCGAGGGGAGGAGCTACGACGGCTGGTCATGTTGGAATGGACCTTTGCTGGGAGCGCTCTGATGATAACTCGCGGAAAGGAGAAGATGTGGTCTGGACCTAAATCCCCATCCAGTTAAATAGGCGGCTCGTTTATACGGCTAGGGGTGTGGATGTAAAAATGCCTCGGCTTTTCGCATTTGTTTGAACACGAGGAAGACGGCCATTATTAGGCGTGGAAGCCGAAGAGTACTACATTACAGAAACCGGACATTATTCCTACAGGTACACAAGATTTGGAGAAGAACCCACCTTGCAATGCCGAACAATCTGCGCGCCGGACTCATCGTCATTGAAACCTGGTTCGGGGGCTACTGAGGGAGTCCTGGATTAGGGGGTGTTCGGGTAGCCGGACTATACCTTCAGCCGGACTCCTGGACTATGAAGATACAAGATTGAAGACTTCGTCCTGTGTCCGGATGGGACTTTCCTTGGCGTGGAAGGCAAGCTTAGCGATGCAGATATTCAAGATCTCCTACCATTGTAACTGACTCTGTGTAACCCTAACCCTATCCGGTGTCTATATAAACCGGAGGGTTTTAGTCCGTAGGCAATCAACTCCAGGCAATCAACTCCATACACAACAATCATACCATAGGCTAGCTTCTAGGGTTTAGCCTCCTTGATCTTGTGGTAGATCTACTCTTGTACTACCCATATCATCAATATTAATCAAGCAGGAGTAGGGTATTACCTCCATCGAGAGGGCCCGAACCTGGGTAAAACAAAGTGTTCCCTGCCTCCTGTTACCATCCGGCCTAGACGCACAGTTCGGGACCCCCTACCCGAGATCCGCCGGTTTTGACACCGACAGTCACAATTATCGTCATAGATGTGTGTAAGCATGACAGAAAAAACTTCGTTCAGCCCAAAATGTCACGGATGTGTCTTTTTTTGTAGTGATCATTAGGGAGACCTCTGAGGCCCGGGCCTTGGAGGCCGCGTGTCTAGGCACCTTTGCTGAGCACACTCGACTGGAGATTCTCCAACATTCACTCGATGAGCGCGCCCGTCGTCAAATCCCTGAATCCAGTCGACGGCATCAACAATTGTTTCCGCCTGAACCTCAGGTATATTGTACTCCAATCCAGAATCTTGCAGCTGCAACTCGAATAGCAGAGTCAATTCAGCCGTCCCGTTCAGAAGCTGGTAGAGGTTTGCTGCAGATCCGCGCGCTGCTCCGAGCTGTAGGAGAACAAAACTTAGCTATTTCCGAGTCGCGCAATAGTATCCATAGTATATCTATGGTTGCGGACACACTTCAGTCCGCACACAGTCAAGATCGCCCCTGTGGTGTGACAATCGAGGGCATTGCCAAGATTAGCACCTGGATCAAGGCCACGAATAGTATGATCACCCATACGCTCGCGATGACCACTGTCGAGCGCCTACGCCCCCTCCGAGGGGCGGGTCATACGTGCCCCGGCGGTACGATGATAGGCGGCCATATGGTGATGAGCAGAGAGTTCTAGTCAACCCTCGAGAGCTTGGTTTTGATGCGAGATCCCTTCTTGTACAAGGCCTGGTTGACAAGGGCCGGGCGCACAGAGAATGACAAGACAGAAACCATCCGAGCGGAAGCAGAGTGCATGTTTCTGGGCCAGAATGTTTTAGTAGAGCCATCCATGCTGAAGAGTCCCCGAGCTGATATTCAGATATGGAGTCCCTCATAGCATTATCACAGACAACGGCTCCAACTTTCATTCTGATGAGTTCAGAGCATTTTGCGTGTCCCAAGGCACTCGAGTCGATTATGCATCCGTTGCGCACCCGCAGTTGAATGACAGACAGAAAGAGCAAATGGTTTGATCCTTCAAGGGCTGAAACCCCGGCTGATGCACGACCTCAAACATGCTGCTGGAGTTTGGGTCACTTAATTGCCATCTGTCCTACAGGGACTGAGAACGACTCCCAGTCGGTCAACTGATCGAACTCCTTTCTTCATGGTGTATGGTGCTAAAGCCATGCTTCCAAGTGATTTCCTGTACAATGCCCCCCAAGTGGAACTCTTCTCAGAAGCTGAAGCTGAACAGGCGCGCCAGGACACAGTTGATCTCCTAGAGGAAGAAAGAGAGATGGCTCTAATCTGGTCGACCATCTATCAACAAGACCTGCGTCGATTCCATGCCCGAAATGTTAGAGGTCGAGCATTCCAAGAGGGAGACCTTGTGCTCCGAGTGCACCATAAACGGCCTCACAAGCTCGATCCGGCCTGGGAAGGCCCTTCATCATCACCAAGGTGCTCCACAACAGGGTGTATCACCTGTACAATGTAGCCAAGAAAGAAGATGAGCCGTGCTCGTGGAATGCGGATCTGCTCCGCCGTTTTTATACCTAAACACTCGGATCGACGAGTTGTAATAAAGAATCCTTTAGTTTTCTTATCAAAGACATGATTCTCGCAGTATCTTGATGATTTTTTTGCATAAGCATATGTGTTCAAATCCCCCAGTGGGTGGCTTAGCCGCGAATCCGATTCGCCTAAGTTTCGAGAAACACTCCGAGTGGAGAGCAACCCTCCCACTCGGGGGCTTAGTCGCGAATCCCATTCGCCTAAGTTTCAAAAAACACTACGAGTGGAGACAATCCTCCCACTCGGGGGCTTAGCCGCGATCCTGCACTCGCCTAAGTTTCAAAAAACTACTCCAAGCAGAGAGCAATCTTCCCGCTCAGGGGCTTAGCCACGATCCTATACTCGCCTAAGTTACAAAACTACTCCGAGTGGAGAGCAATCCTCCCACTCGGGGGCTTAGCCGCAATCCCGTACTCGCCTAAGTTACAAAACTACTCCGAGTGGAGAGCAATCCTCCCACACGGGGGCTTAGCCGCTATCCCATACTCGCCTAAGTTACAAAACTACTAAGAGTGGAGAGCAATCCTCCCACTCGGGGGCTTAGCCACGATCCCGTACTCGCCTAAGTTACAAAATTACTCCGAGCGGAGAGAAATCCTCCCACTCGGGAGCTTACCTGCGATCTCGTACTAGCCTAAGTTTCAAAAAACTACTCCGAGTGGAGAGCAATATTCCCACTTGGGGGCTGAACTGTGATCCCGTACTCGCCTAAGTTACAAAATTACTCCAAGTGGAGAGCAATCCTCCCACTCGGGGTCTTAGCCGCGATCCCGTACTCGCCTAAGTTACAAAACGACTCCGAGCGGAGAGCAATCCTCCCACTCGGGGCCTTAGTCGCGATCCATACTCGCCTAAGTTACAAAACTACTCCGAGCGGAGAGCAATCCTCCCACTCGGGGGCTTAGCCGCGATCCCGTACTTGCTTAAGTTACAAAACTACTCCGAGTGGAGAGCAATCCTCCCATTTGGGGGCTTAGCCGCGATCCCGTACTCACCTAAGTTACGAAAATACTCTGAGTGGAGAGCAATCCTCCCACTCAAGGGCTTAGCCGCGATCCCGTAGTCGCCTAAGTTATAAAAATACTCCGAGTGGAGAGCAATCCTCCCACTCGGGGGCTTAGCCGTGATCCCGTACTCGCCTAAGTTTCAAAAAACTACTCTGAGCAGAGAGCAATCTTCCCACTCTGGGGCTTAGCCGGGATCATGTACTCGCCTAAGTTACAAAACTACTCCAAGTGGAGAGCAATCCTCCCACTCGAGGGATTAGCCACAATCCCGCACTCACCTAAGTTACGAAACTACTCCGAGTGGAGAGCAATCCTCCCACTCGGGGGCTTAGCCACGATCCCATACTCGCCTAAGTTACAAAACTACTCCGAGCGGAGAGAAATCCTCCAACTCGGGGGCTTAGCTGTGATCTCGTACTCAACTAAGTTTCAATAAACTACTCTGAGTGGAGAGCAATATTCCCACTCGGGGGCTGAACTGTGATCCCATACTCGCCTAAGTTACAAAATTACTTTGAGTGGAGAGCAATCCTCCCAGTCGGGGTCTTAGCCGCGATCCCGTACTCGCCTAAGTTACAAAACTACTACGAGCGGAGAGCAATCCTCCCACTTTGGGGCTTAGTCGTGATCCGTACTCGCCTAAGTTACAAAACTACTCCGAGCGGAGAGCAATCCTCCCACTCGGGTGCTTAGCCGCGATCCCGTACTCGTTTGAGTTACAAAACTACACCGAGTGGAGAGAAATCCTCCCATTTGGGGGCTTAGCCACGATCCCGTACTCGCCAAAGTTACAAAAATACTCCGAGTGGAGAGCAATCCTCCCACTCAGGGGCTTAGGCGCGATCCCGTACTCGCCTAAGTTATAAAAATACTTCGAGTGGAGAGCAATCCTCCCACTCGGAGGCTTAGCCACGATCCCGTACTCGCCTAAGTTTCAAAATAACACCTCAAGTGGAGAGAGACCCTCCCACTCGAGGGATTAGCCGCGGTCCTGCACTCGCCTAAGTTACAAAATATACTTTGGGTGGTGAACTACCTTCTCACTCAGATGCTCGGCCACACACTTTCAGTTGTGCCACAAGTACAACGACTGGTGCTCTCAGAGCTGCGCCACAAATACAACGTCTGGTTGCACTCAGCGCTGCGGCACAAATACAACATCTGGCTACACTCGGAGCTATGCCACAACTACAACGTCTGGTTGCACTCAGAGCTGCGCCACAATTACAACGACTGGCTGCTCTCGGAGCTGCGCCACAAATACAATGTCAACTCCAAGTGGAGAACGACTCTTCCACTCAGAGTTTCAGTTATGATTTTCAATTTGCTCGAGTCAAGAAATTCAAAGGCATTAAAGACAAAGCAACTACATTCAAAAGAAAGACCATGTTCGGATAAATTCATGAAGGTTCAGAACCACTGGCAGAAGTAATCGGGCATCAAGACCAAAAGAGTTTTAACGATTACAGGATCACTTGGCATCCCAAGGCAAATTAAATCAAGATTATCAAGTTTTCACTCGGCAGGAGTAGGACTTGCTGGCTTGACGAAACTGTCAAGGTCGATGATGTCCACAATATGAGTTGTGGCGTCGATGAAGGTCTCCATGAAGGACTGGAATTGAAGTTTCTTGGTGTTAGCAACCTTGAGAGCCGCCAAATTATGTTCTCTAACCTCCTTGCAATGGACCCAGACCAGCGACAGGGCCACGCCGGCACCACAGCAAGCGGATGACTTCTTCCGCACCTGCACTCGACCAGGGATGTCATTAAGTCGAGTCATCAGAGCCTCGAGATCATTATGGAATGTTACACCTGGCCAGAGCTCCGTGTCGATCCGTGACACCACCACTTTCAGTCGGGCGAGGTAGTTCAGCATGCTGGCAAGGCAGGATTCCAGTAGCAACACATTCATGGCAGCTTCGTCCTTGACGGGAAAATTGATGGGGTCCATGCTTGTCTCAATCCGCCCGGTTTCTTCCTCAAAGTTCTCGCAAAACTCCGCAAAAACGAAAAGGATTGGAGTCACAGAGACACAACAGGAAAGTTCTTTGCAGTCAGCCAGATAAGGAAAGGTACCTTCAAGCATGGTGAACATTTTCTTATCAAGCCCTCCCAGATAAGCTTCTAGCTCATCCTTCTTCCGAGTGAGATCCCCGACTCTGTCTGTCAAGGATGCCTTCTGCTCCTTCAGCTACACAACCTCCTTCTTGGCTTCATCAATAGCACTCTTCAGCTTGGCATTTTCTTCTTCTAACTTACTGACTGAAGCCAACTTCTTGTCAGCAGGTTCAGCTTTCTCCCGCGCCGTCTTCTGTGCTGCTGCTAGGTCAAGGTCCTTCTGCTCCAGAGCCTGCTTCATTTTGTCTAAAGAAATAACATTCTTCAGACGAGCTTGTAGTTAACGATTTTCACTACGCACATCAGTTCAAGTGGAGTCACTCGATTTAAAGGTTGAAAAGAAAAGATGGCAAGACTAGCAGTCGACAGAATTGTTACCTCCCATGATGGCTGCTTCGTCTTGGGCCTTCTTCAAATTTTCCTTGGCCAGCTCTAGATTGAGGTTGAGTTAAATTTGTATCCTCTCCAATTCAGCAAACTGGGCCCCAAGCTCACAAGATTTCTGCAGTCAATGAACAAGGCACATCCGTCGACAGAGACAATGACCGATGACTTCTGAGTGATAAGATGCAAGTTCAAATTATTACAGCAAAAAGAGTTCTAAGACTACTGCCGAATCAAACATTCAACAATAGTCTCGGGGACTACACCCAGTGGGTGCACTTGGCATGCCCCCACTGGTTCGACTTCCCACTCGACATGGCCCGTCCAGCCCGAGTGGAAGGACTAAAACAACAACAACAACATTTGTGCTCAGACCACCGCTGACTGCCCGCAGTCAACGGCGATCTCGGGGACTACACCCAGTGGGTGCACTTAGCATGCCCCCGCTGGCTCGGAGTTCACTCAACGCGATCCGTCCAAAGCCGAGTGGATATACTAGAAACAAACAAGTTCTAAGGCTCCCGTGGAGAAATAACAGTTTGGAAAGACCCCCGCCGAATCAAACATTCGACGGCAGTCTCGGGGACTACACCAAGTGGGTGCACTCAGCGTGCCCCCACTAGTTCAAGAGTTCACTCGACACAAGCTGGTCAATTCAACTGAAAAGCTCCAAAGCCCACTCGGTCAAAGTAAGTAGATGAGTCGACAAAAACATAGAAGACAAAGGCAAGAAACAAAACACTTACACAGAAGCGACAAGAACATCCACCTCGATCTTGGGCAAGGCCTTCCGAGGCGTCGACGGGGCGATGTTGGGCTGCTTAGCGGCCTTCTCGGACGGTTCTGGAGACGAAGTCCGAGTGCACTTTGGCACTTGTGTGCTTGGAGGAGCTGCCTTGCCACGCCACCTGCAAGGTCTTGGGATAGTTCGGATCGACGCTCTGAGCGGGGCGGGGAGTCAACTTCCTCGCTGCTCCCCGAGTCTTCACTATCATCATCACTGTCATCTCCAGATTGCCAGTCGGCGCTTTCGTCTGCGCTCTCCTCTCCCTCGTGGAGCTGTTCCCCGTTTGGCATCGAGTACATCTTGGTGTAACTCTGCAAGGTGCAAGTCAGCAAGAGTTAGTCAGATATAAGAGCGATTGCAAACTAAAAGAAGAAAGCACTCGGTATTTTAAGCATAACCTCTTCTGGCTCATGGTTGGTGTCGAAGGGCTGAACTCTCCTAGGCCCCCTGGGGTTTTCCTTGTTTCCGGTGATGCCTTGCAGCCACTGAGCCACCGCCTCCTTAGCGACCTCCTCTGGGTGGACCCGAGCGGTGTCTCCAGGGCCTGAGTACATCCACATCGGGTGGTCTCGGGCTTGGAGAGGATGGATGCGTCGACTGAGGAACACCTCCAACAGATCCATGCCAGTCACCCCCTCCCGGACTAAGTTGATGACCTGGTCGACTAAAAGATTCACCTCGCCTCTCTCCTCGGGGGTCACAATCAATGAAGAAGGTTGCTGGAGTCACTCCATAGTGAAAAGGGGGAGACCGGTCGATTCACCAGGTGTCGGAATGTCCTTGCAGTAAAACTAGGTCGACTGCCATCCTCGAACTGACTCGAGAATGGTAATGGAAGGAAAAGTACTTCTACCTCTGGTTTGAATCCCTAAACCCCCGCACATCTGAATCACAGCGTCTTTTCGTCACTCGAATGGGCTTTCTTCATCGACTGAGATAGACAAGTGAAGATATGCTTGAACAGACCCCAGTGTGGTTGGCAACCCAAAAAAATTCGCACAACAGGATGAAAGCAGCAAGATACATGATGGTGTTTGGAGGGAAATGGTGGATTTGGGCACCGAAGAAGTTGAAGATTTCCCTAAAGAATGGATGCAGGACGAGAAAAACCTCGGTCGACATGGGTGGTGAGGAAGAGGCGCTCACCCTCACGTGGCTGGCGCTCAGATTCCCCCTCAGGCAATCTCCAAGACTTGTCAGCAATCATACCGTCCTTGACGAGCCTCTCCAGGTCATCCCGCTCGACGGTGGAGCAGATCCAATCTCCCTGGATCCCGCCCGGTGGCAGATCGGATCGCGATGACATCCCCTGAGCCGTCTTCTTGCCCTTCACTGTTGCTGTCACCTTCTTTGCACGCTCCAAGGCCACCGTCTTTTCCTTCCGCATTGCGGCGGACTGTGCACGTGCCAAGCGGGAGCGCCAAGAGAAGAGGAGCGCATGGTGGATGTGCAGAGGAAGGAGAGAGAGAATGAGGCGCATTGTGCATCACATCGGCCTCGACGCCTTTTATTGGCCTGTTTTCGAGTGGTTGACTCGTGGGCCCGAGCGATCCTGTCATATCCCACAATAGCCGCTCGCTCGATATGTGGCGAAAAAAGTGGCACAAGGATCGAGGCGCCCCTGTCTACCCACTTCAATTACCGCGGCACGCTCCGTCCCGCGCGCTTCTCCAAAATTTCGAGTCCCTTGAGATCCAAGAACTGCAGAGCAACCAATCGCGCCAAAGATTTCACACCAGACAACACTCGAAGATTATCAGCATAGTTCACACTAGTACAACGAGCTCCTAAAAACTGTTTTTAACCCCTATTCGCGACGACATTCGGAACCGTCACCAAGTGAGTGTGGTTGATAGGGGGGTGCTTCCCACACGACCCAGAAACCATCGGGGAGATGCCCTCCTTGCACACAGGCTCGGTAAAATGAGAACGTGTGCGACCAACGAGTGCTCAAATAGGGAAATACGTACAGTAGAGCTAAAAATACAATTATATAGAGAAATTGTTTTAGGTCACAAGTACATCCCACACAGTCAGTCCCCACCAAACCTTTCCATTCGTATGTACATCTCACACAATCGCTCCAAGGAAAACGTTTCCGTTCACAGGTACATCACAAACATTTTTCCTGTTAAATCGTTTGGGTTATTGAATGTATCACACATGGTCCATAGAAGAAACTGTGTGGCAAAGGCTCTCCATCACACACAGTTTTTATGTGGTATACGTTTGTGTAAGGTGGCCTAATGCAAACAGTTTTCAAGAGAAAGTCGTGTGTGATTATTCATTGATGCAACACGGTTTATTCCTAGAAACTGTGTGCGTTGCCTTAGGTCACCGCCCACGGTATTTTTTCAACAACCGTTTGCAATAGAAAAACCAGATTAGCAGGCTAATTCTACATTAGGAGGCTAATTATCCGATTATTCATAATCCATTTATTAATCTAATTGACATTTCATATTAAGCACACAATATATTTCATTTTCATAATTGAAATCCATCAGAGTGCAAAATGATATAGCTTCAGCACTCAGCTACCCCATTACACAACTACACCAGGACCAAGTTTCACATGCAACATCTATAACCTTTCGAAATTAGCATCATAGATGGTACATAGACAGATGTATCTCATCTAGAAAACTGCTGAAGCAGAAGGCGAATATTGAGCCTTAATTGATGTTGAAGGTCTTTGTAACTTTAGGCCAGTGCGTGTGGATGATTGACTGTCCACCATTCGTCCCCTTCAAGAACACTTCAATATTGAACCGTGGGTGTTGTATGAATACCTTCCTCGCCTCCTGACCATACAGGTGGTTTGAGGGGTAATCATTAGTGAACTGCTTTGGAAATGACTGAAAACAAGGATGTGCATAAATATCTTCTCTATATTGGAAATGGGGCAAAGGAATAAAAAAGGCAAGGTATAATAGTCAGTACCATCCTATAGTGAACTGATGCCTTCTTCATTGTGCATACAAAGATCTTGTGTTTTTTTGTCGCTAATTTCTTTATCATAACAAGCTTTCTGAGTTTCTTGACTTGACTGATATTCATACCATATAAGTTAAAAAATAAAACGATGTCAGCTCATCTATGAAATTTGAGAAAGTTCATCTATTGACCCGAGGAATATATGCTCAAAGAAAAAAACACAACACATTTATTTGGGTAAAAGTTTATTTTAGTTCAGCTACACAAGCCATGTAGTTTCGATGATGATGGTACTATAAGTTCGGACAAGTAAACAAATATGAATTAAAACCAAAACCATGCACTTCTATAAGTTCAAGTGCTATTACTGTGGCTACTCCATTTAATTAGCCCCTTTGTTGGGTGAATCTCCTACTACTTGCTAGCTTTGGAATTGTAAAAACACAATAAGTTCAAAATTTAAAAAGTTGTAAGTTCAATATGATGTACCAGATAAGTTGTAGGAAAAAGCTCAAACAAAAAGAAACCCCACGGAAATTCAAATGGTAAAAGTTCCGGTCGTGGAATGAGAGAAGTCCGGAACAAAGTTGAAGAAATGGTAGAGTTTGAAAAAACAAACACACAATATTTTTCTATAAATAAAATGTCATTCAGTTCAACAATATAAGACCATGCAAGTTCGGGAATGATAATATCGTAAACCGTTGAAAAGTTACAAGGAAAACGATACCGCAAAAACAGAGAAAAGTCTAGTATGTGAAAAACATGCTCGGTACAAAACCATACGGGCATCCGTTCAAGTACTCCTTTTTTGAAACCATTCAAAACTACTCTCAAAAATATCTCAGTATAAACACATACATACATCAGTACAAGTACTCTATTTTTTAGACAGGAAAAAACAACACAATGGGTTTCACCTTATTCAAAATTATTCTTAAATGGTTGCGAAGTAGAGAAAACGTTCAACATGACTAAGTTTCGCATTTTTGATAGCTATCCAACGGTATATTATTTGCCCCATTTCGACAAACTTTTTAAGAAAATCGCTTCAAAATCAAATTTGACCGTATTTGAATTCGTTTTTAAACCGTAAGGAATTAGAAAAATATTTCTATACGAAAAAGTTGCGCATTTTCCATAGCTTTCCAACTCCTGTATCATTTGCGTCAATCCAACAAAATGTTTGCAAACAAACACGAAAATATGTTTCACCCAGTATTTCACCTTTTTTTCAAATTACTTTTAAACTATATATAATTTGAAAAAATAGTAGATATATGGGAGATGCGGATTTTCACCAGCTTTCCAACGCCATCTTATTTTCTCAATTCCGACCAACCGTTTGAAAATTGAGTCCAAAATACGATTCATGTTTTCAATTTTGAAAAAAATGGTATTTTCAAAACTGCTCTTAAACCGTGATGATTTTGCAAAAAATTCCTATATATTTGTAATGTAGATATCAAGAGCTTTCCAAGGATATATTACATGCCCCATTCCGGTGAAAAGACGATCAATTCGACGAGATGAAAATCATCAGTACAACCACCTGAAATCATCATTTCAAGTAGGGTAACAGAATAGACTAGCTGTATACATACATATATATATATATATATATATATATTATGCTAATATTTGCAGAATAGTTATTCTGCTAACACTTCCGTACTGCACGCTCAACAGAAGCGAACCGCATCGTCTTTACGTTGGGCACTGCAATGCTTCGCGGGGAACTACTTCATTTTCTAGTGGTCCGTCCGCGTTTTCTGTGTGGAATCGGGTGTTGCGGGATGATTTAGTTTGTCTCTACATCCCATTTGACCTTTATTCTTTCTAATTTACAGGAAAATCTACTAGAGTGCTGGCAAATCGAGCAATTTGGCGGACGAGCTTTCTCTGTTCATTCATGTTCGCGTCGTTGCGACTTTTTTGTGCTCAGATGTTGTTTGTTAGTAGGAATTCTTTGTTGCTTCGTTTTAATCGGTCTGTTCACTCTACAATTTGTTAATTTCTAGGAGTTACTTTTGAATTCCTGTGAATTTGATTGTGTGGGCGGGTGAGCTTCGTCTGCTTCTCTGTTCTTGTTGTTTTTTTGGATTTTGTTGCGTCCATGCGTGTTTGAATCTTGTAATTACTATTGCTATAGGTTTGATTGTAATGCCCCAAGACCGATGTGCCAGGTGTCGTCCAGTTATTCGCTGTTGTTGCCTTGTCATTGCTTGCGTGTCATGCATCTCATATCATGTCATCATGTGCATCGCATTTGCATACATGTTCGTCTCATGCATCCGAGCATTATCCCCGTTGTCCATTTTGCATTCTGGCGCTCCTATGTCCTATGGTGTCCCTTTCTACCTCTTTTCGTGTGCGGGTATTAAACGTTCCTGGATTGGACCGTGACTTGTCATATGGCCTTGGTTTACCACCGGTAGACCGCCTGTCAAGTTTCGTGTCATTTGGACTTTGTTTGATACTCCAATGGTTAACCGAGGGACCGAAAAGGCCTCGTGTGTGTTGCAGCCCAACACCTCTCCAAAGTGGCCCAATACCCACCTAAACCTCCTCCATCATCTAGATCATTCGATCACGATCACGTGGCCGAAAACCGCACCTCATTTGGACTCTCCTAACTCCCTCTACCTCTATTTATAGATCCCCTCCCCGAAATCGTGGGCAAAACCCTAACTTCGTCCTCCTCGTGCCACCGGACATTTCTCATCCGCGCCCAGACATGTCCGCGCCGTCCTCCTCAGCCAACCACGGCCCACAATGTCGCCTCCACCGCCGTCCCGCCGCCGATGCCCGCTCGGCCCGAAGCGACCCCCCGAGCCCATCGAGGCGCCCCGCGCCTGGAGCGCCCGCTGCCGCCGCCTGGCTCTAGGGCCGCGCCGCCCGCCGGCTCCCCGCCGCCATCGCCCCGCCGCCTCGGACGCCCCACGCCGCCACCGGAATCGCTTCCATCGCTGCCCGGTTCCCCGAGCTCCCTCGCCGTGCCTCGCCGCTCCGGTGAGGTCCGCAACTCCGGCCGCCTCCACCCACGTCGCCGGCATGTGACACCTCCTACTCGGGAGATCATCGGGGCCCATGCTGCTACAGTGCCACGGCCGATCCAGATCTGGGAAACCCTAATCACCTCAGTTGACTTTCTCCCCTCTCTCCATACTTTTTTATGCGATCTTCATCATGCCATAACTCTGCATCGGTGGCTCCGATTCGTGCGTGTAGCATATCAAAATGTTCGTCTCGTCATGTACATCATTTCATCTCATTGCATCATTTTCATTTGAGCTCATCTTGATGCCCGAAATGCTGTTGGAAGAGGGCTACGTGATGATAGTTTCAGATCGGTTTCAGCAAATGCCCTTTTGTCATTTTTGCCATGATTAATGTGTACATGCTATGATCCTGAGCTTTACATGTGTTTTGTAATATACCATGCCATCTTTACAGGGGTGTATGCCATGTATTTTTTTGATCTTTGTGGTGACTATCACATTCATGCAAAGTAGCTTACTAAATTATGCTGATTTCAGGGACTTAGAATTTCAGCAAGTCCTTGCCCTGTCATTATTTTTATGCCATATGTTCATGTTGATTCCTACTGATCCGTGCCTCTTTTGAGAATCATTAGTAAGGATGTTTTGTAGATAATGTTGTGCTCTATCCATCCATGTCTTTGTTTGAAATTATGGAGCACCCTATCTTGAGTCAATCGAGCTCTACTTTTGCTATGAAATGTTAACATGTTCAGCAATTTTGCCAAGCTTGTTGTAGTTGATCCGTGCATGCGATGATGTTGTTCTTGCCATGTCTAGCTTCTATGCCATGTATACTTGCTGGGTGTATGCTTAGTTTACCATGCCATGCTTTGTAGCGAGTGCATCGAGCTCGTTAACATGCCTACTTGATGTCTGTTTTGTCATGTTCCAGTTTTTCACTAAGTCTGAATCTGTTTATGTTTTTGCTATGTTCACATGCTTGCAATTGTATTTTCTGATCCCTTTTGACTCATGGTCACTAAGGGACTTTTGTTTTATGCTTTGAGTAGCTTCATAACGTGCGTTTTTTTGCCACGATATGTTCCTGTAGCATGTAGTTATCGTGCTCTAAACATTGCTTCGTAATGATAAATTCCTGACATGCTGTTAATTTCACCAAGTCTGAAACCTGTAATCTTTTGCTCTTTTGCCATGCTTCTTTGAACCTGTTACTAAGTGAATTAGCCGTAGCTCAGTGTTCATCTTTTGTCAAGCATTATGAGTGGATCCCTGCCATGTATTTTGTTGCCATGCTTGAGTCTAGTAGCTTAATTATCTTGATGCTTTTAGGAGGCTACTTGCTGTTTATAGCAGACCGGTGCCATATTTGTTTTGCTTGCCATTTCCAAACCGTGCATCCGATTCCGGCGATCTTTATATCGATTTCAACCGAAATCAACTCCTCTTTCCAGTGGCACTCTTGGATTTCCATGTTGAGGCCAGGTTCAATCATTCCTTTCCAAATCATACATATGCACCGCATACCGCATCCCGCATATCATGCCATGTTCATGTGTTGGTTGTTTACTATGTTGTGTGCTTCTTTTCGGTGTTGCTTCTTCGGTTCGGTTCCGATAACGTCGTGTTTGTGAGGAACCGTTCGACTACGTCTGTTTATCTTCTTCACGGACTCGTTCTTCTTCCTTGCGGGATTTCAGGCAAGGTGACCATACCCTCGAAATCACTTCTATCTTTGCTTGCTAGTTTCTCGCTCTTTTGCTATGCCTATGCTGCGATACCTACCACTTGCTTATCATGCCGCCCATTTTTTTAAGCCAAGCCTCTAACCCACCTTGTCCTGGCAAACCATTGTTTGGCTATGTTACCGCTTTGCTCAGCCCCTCTTATAGCGTTGTTAGTTGCATGTGAAGATTGGAGTTTGTTCCTTGTTGGAACATGGACATTTGTTGGCATATCACAATATCTCTTATTTATATTAATGCGTCTATATACTTGGTAAAGGGTGGAAGGCTCAGCCTTATGCCTGGTGTTTTGTTCCACTCTTGCCGCCCTAGTTTCCGTCATATCGGTGTTATGTTCCCGGATTTTGCGTTCCTTACACGGTTGGGTCAAACATATACTTCTGGAACTCATATAATTATCAAATAAATTGCTGGACCTGAGGAATTTATCTATTAATCATCTTCAAAAGGAATTAACTAAATATCACTCTCCAAATAAAAATGGCAGCAGTTCTCGTGAGCGCTAAAGTTTCTATTTTTTTACAGCATGATCAACAAGACTTTCCCCAAGTCTTCCCAAAGGTTCTACTTGGCACAAACACTAATTAAAAGCATAAAACCACATCTAAACAGAGGCTAGATGAATTATTTATTACTAA
Organism: Triticum aestivum; assembly: GCF_018294505.1. Classification (NCBI taxonomy): domain Eukaryota; kingdom Viridiplantae; phylum Streptophyta; class Magnoliopsida; order Poales; family Poaceae; genus Triticum; species Triticum aestivum. The sequence goes on from NC_057809.1 coordinate 338,575,771, forward strand.
ACATGAACAAGAAGCAAGGAACAAAAATAAAATTGGGTTGCCTCCCAACAAGCGCTATCGTTTAATGCCCCTAGCTAGGCACGATGATTTCAATGATGCTCACATAAAGGATAGGAATTGTAACATAAAGAGAGCATCATGAAGAATATGACTAGCACATTTAAGTCTAACCCACTTCCTATGCATAGGGATTTTGTGAGCAAACAACTTGTGGGAACAAGAATCAACTTGCATAGGAAGGTAAAACAAGCATAACTTCAAAACTTTAAGCACATAGAGAGGAAACTTGATATTATTGCAATTCCTACAAGCATATATTCCTCCCTCATAATAATTTTCAGTAGCATCATGAATGAATTCAACAATATAACCAGCACCTAAAGCATTTTTTTCATGATCTACAAGCATGGAAATTTTATTAGTCTCCACAGAAGCAAAATTCTTCTCATGAATAATAGTGGGAGCAAACTCAACAAAGTAACTATCATGGGATTGAAAATTGAAATCAAGATGACAAGTTTCATTGTTATTATTATTATTTAAAGCATACCTGTCATCACAATAATCATCATAGATAGGAGGCATGCTTTCATCATAATAAATTTCCTCATCAAAACTTGGGGGACAAAAATATCATATTCGTCAAACATAGCTTCCCCAAGCTTGTGGCTTTGCATATCATTAGCATCATGGATATTCAAGGAATTCATACTAACAACATTGCAATCATGCTCATCATTCAAATATTTAGTGCCAAACATTTTATAGATTTCTTCTTCTAGCACTTGAGCACAATTATCCTTTCCGTCATACTCACGAAAGATATCAAAAAGATGAAGCGTATGTGACAAACTCAATTCCATTTTTTTATAATTTTCTTCTATAAGATAAACTAGTGATAAAACAAGAAACTAAAAGACTCGATTGCAAGATCTAAAGATATACCTTCAAGCACTCACCTCCCTGGCAACGGCGCCAGAAAAGAGCTTGATGTCTACTACACAACCTTCTTCTTGTAGACGTTGTTGGGCCTGCAAGTGCACAGGTTTGTAGGACAGTAGCAAATTTCCCTCAAGTGGATGACCTAAGGTTTATCAATCCATAGGAGGCATAGGATGAAGATGGTCTCTCTCAAGCAACCCTACAACCAAATAACAAAGAGTCTCTTGTGTCCCCAACACACCCAATACAATGGTGAATTGTATAGGTGCACTAGTTCGGCGAAGAGATGGTGATACAAGTGCAATATGGATAGTAGATAATAGTTTTTGTAATCTGAAATAATAAAAACATCAAGGTAGCAAGTGATAAAAGTGAGCGTAAATGGTATTGCAATGAGTTGAAACAAGGCCTAGGGTTCATACTTTCACTAGTGTAAGTTCCCTCAACAATACTAACATAATTGGATCATAAAACTATCCCTCAACATGCAACAAAGAGTCACTCCAAAGTCACTAATAGCGGAGAACGAACGAAGAGATTATGGTAGGGTATGAAACCACCTCAAAGTTATTCTTTCCAATCAATCCGTTGGGCTATTCCTATAAGTGTCACAAACAGCCCTAGAGTTCATACTAGAATAACACCTTAAGACACAAATCAACCAAAACCCTAATGTCACCTAGATACTCCAAGGTCACCTCAAGTATCCGTGGGTATGATTATGCGATATGCATCACACAATCTCAGATTCATCTATTCAACCAACACAAAGGACCTCAAAGAGTGCCCCAAAGTTTCTACCGGAGAGTCACGATGAAAACGTGTGCCAACCCCTATGCATAGGTTCCCAATGTCACGAAACCCGCAAGTTGGTCACCAAAACATACATCAAGTGGATCAATAGAAAAACCCATTGTCACCACGGTTATCCCACGCAAGACATACATCAAGTGTTCTCAAATCTATAAAGACTCAATCCGATAAGATTACTTCAAATGGGAAACTCAATTCACCAGAAAAGAGCTTGATGTCTACTACACAACCTTCTTCTTGTAGGCGTTGTTGGGCCTCCAAAGTGAAGAGGTTTGTAGGACAGTAGCAAATTTCCCTCAAGTGGATGACCTAAGGTTTATCAATCCGTAGGAGGCGTAGGATGAAGATGGTCTCTCTCAAGCAACCCTGCAACCAAATAACAAAGAGTCTCTTGTGTCCCCAACATACCCAATACAATGCTAAATTGAATAGGTGCACTAGTTCGGCGAAGAGATCGTGATACAAGTGCAATATGGATAGTAGATAATAGTTTTTGTAATCTGAAATAATAAAAACAGCAAGGTAGCAAGTGATAAAAGTGAGCATAAACGGTATTGCAATGAGTTGAAACAAGGCCCAGGGTTCATAGTTTCGCTAGTGTAAGTTCCCTCAACAATACTAACATAATTGGATCATAAAACTATCCCTCAACATGCAACAAAGAGTCACTCCAAAGTCACTAATAGCGGAGAATGAACAAAGAGATTATGGTAGGGTACGAAACCACCTCGAAGTTATCCTTTCCAATCAATCCGTTGGGCTATTCCTATAAGTGTCACAAACAGCCCTAGAGTTCGTACTAGAATAACACCTTAAGACACAAATCAACCAAAACCCTAATGTCACCTAGATACTCCAATGTCACCTCAAGTATCCATGGGTATGATTATACGATATGCATCACACAATCTTAGATTCATCTATTCAACCAACACAAAGGACCTCAAAGAGTGCCCCAAAGTTTCTACCAGAGAATCACGACGAAAACTTGTGCCAACCCCTATGCATAGGTTCCCAATGTCACGAAACCCGCAAGTTGATCACCAAAACATACATCAAGTGGATCAATAGAATAACCCATTGTCACCACGGTTATCCCACACAAGACATACATCAAGTGTTCTCAAATCTATAAAGACTCAATCCGATAAGATTACTTTAAAGGGGAAACTCAATTCATTACAAGAGAGAAGAGGTGGAGGAGAAACATAAGATCCAACTATAATAGCAAAGCTCGCGATACATCAAGATCGTATCGTCTCAAGAACACGAGAGAGAGAGAGAGATCAAACACATAGCTACTGATACATACCCTCAGCCCCGAGGGATAACTACTCCCTTGTCACTACCCCGACTCAATGCCACATCGATCTAGCATGTAACACCTCATATCACTTTGCGGCCTCACGCACGGTATTCCCACGGGTGTCGCCTTACCTTTGCCCGGGACCGTTTGCGCCTTTTAGCACACGTATATGACAGTGTCGCTAGCATCCATATGATAAGGAGCCCGGGCTGACATGGCTAGTCGTAAACCCAAAGCGGCACAGACTTAGAGGGACAGGCATCCATGACCCAGCATCGAACGTGTCGGTCATCAGCGAGTGAATCCAGGTTGTAGCACTGGGCTAGCAGGACTCCGGTGAACCGGGCTGTAGCGGGCTAACAGGACTCCGGTATTCACCGCGTGACATTTCCCCGAAGGGACAGACACAGGAACGAAGAAGGACACATGCCGGCCAGCCTAAGTGTTCCGGAGCAGTAGCAAGCTACCATGGCTCAGTGGAAACACTAGGAGACATTTCCCGGTAAGAGAGGCTACTAAAGATAAACAACTAGATGGTCAGATCCCACACATACCAAGCATTTCAATAACATACACACAATATGCTCGATATGTGCAATACAACATGGCATCACAAAATGACTCTACGACTCAAGTAGTTTATTCAATAGGCTCCGAGGAGCGAGATATTACAAACATGGGTCTCATGACCCAACAATCAGAGCATACAAGTCAAAGCACAAGCGGAAGCTATCATGTCTGGGTACAGACATCTATAAATGAAAAAGGCTGAGAAGCCTGACTATCTATCAGATCCTGCCGAGGGCACAAGATCGTAGCTGAGGTAACAAGCTAAACGTCGAAGTCCACGCGGAACTACTAGCGAGACCGAAGTCTCTCTGCAAAAACATAAAATAGGCAAACGTGAGTACAAATGTACCCAGCAAGACTTACATCAGAACTAACTACATATGCATCGTTATCAACAAAGGGGTGGTGGGGTTTAACTGCAGCAAGCCAGCTTTGACTCGGTGGCTATCCTGAACTACGACTGCAAGTAACTCTTTTGAGGTGGCGCACACGAGTCCACATAATCACCATATCAATACACCACTATGGATCCGCTCCCGTCTCCCTACGAGAACGCCATCCATAGCACTCACGCTTATCTTGCGTATTTTAGAGTATCCACTTTCACTTGTCTATGAACTGATATAAGCAACCCAGAAGTCCTTTTCCGCGGACACGGCTATTCGAATAGATCATATTAACCCTGCAGGGGTGTACTTCTTCATACATGTTTCCACCACTTAGCGTCTGCACACGACATGTGCTCGGCAGACTTCAAGCGAAAGCCGACGTGGGTGTAGACCACGACCTACCTAAACACTCAAGTCTCTAGTCCAGGTTTATCGCCTATTCGGGTTCCATCCATGAGGAGATCCGGCCGGAGTTTCGCTCACAGCCCCAAACGATGTGAACAGGGTTCCCGAGATACCAAACGGGCATCCGGTACACCGTGCCACGTACCTACCGCATCACAGCCCACCCCTACGGTCAGCGCTGTCCACGGCCTCCAGTAAGCTACAAACACCAGAAACTACTTGCAACTCCTGGACAGAGGACTAGGGTGAATAAGAAGTCGAGCGGGGTCATATTTCAGGGCCCAATGTATGGTAGTAACTGAATCATGGATCACAAACACAGAACTCAGTTCCTGAGGACGGCTACAATGAGACAACCCACCATGTACTCCTACATGGCCTCTCACCGCTACCTTTACCAAATCGTGTTCACACACTTAGCTCTCACACAGTAGGACATGTTCACACGCCTCTGATTCATCCCCGATGAATCAGACCTGACTCAACTCTAAGCAGTAGCAGGCATGACAAACAAACATGAATGAGTAGGCACATCAGGGCTCAAACAACTCCTACTCATGCTAGTGGGTTTCATCTATTTACTGTGGAATGACAGGTCATGCAGAGGATAAATGGGTTCAGCTACCGCAGCAAGTAACGATATGTCGTTGTTGTCCTAATGCAGTAAAAGAGAGCAGGAGCGAGAGAGTAGGATTGCATCGGAATGAACAAGGGGGTTTTGCTTGCCTGGCACTTCTGAAGATAACATTGGGTCTTCATCAGTGTCAACGATCACATCATCGGTATCACGTCTATCGAGAGGGGACAAATACCGGCAACACAGAAAGGAACACAATCAATGCAATGCACAACATGATGCATGATCATGACATGGCAAAATGAATGTGTTTTGGGCTAATGCAACTAGCAACAGATTAAATGAAGTTGGTTTGAATATAAAATTCAAATTCAAACTCCATATGTGATTATTCAAATGCCATTTATATGATTTGTGCTAAACAGCATCTATAAGTTGTTCTAACATGCATGAAAATGGTACAGATGGATTCCTTGAATTTTTCTGATAATTTTTCATATATAATTTATTTTATTTGGAGTTACGGTTAATTTTCTATGATTTATTGAAGTTTTAGCTATTTTCTGGAATTTCCTGAATATAATTAAATCCAGAAAATACTTTATGACATCAGCAGTGCGTCATGCTTGCATCAGCAAGTCAACAGGGCTGCCCCGGGTCAAACCTGACCAGGGGGTCCCATTAGTCAGCGTCACAGGTTAACAGGGGGGTTTATTTTAGTTTAATTAAGGATTAGGGCACTAGGGCCCACATGTCAGTGGCTCTGGGGTTAGATTAGGTGGTGATTAGCTTAGGCTAATCACCTGATAGTGGGGGCCCACCTGTCAGTGTCAGCAGAGGGGGTAGTTAAGATAAAATAATTAAACTAATTAACAGGGGGGGGCTGGCCCCACCTGTCATCGACCCAGAGAGGGGGGGGGGTCCCGCCGTGGTCAACGTGGTCAGACCCACCGGCGGCTTGACGCCGGCGAGGCCAGACGCGGTGGTGCGCGTCGGAAACCAGCTACAGGGGCTCTTTTGGCGCGCAGGGAGCAACTACGGGGAGAGGGTGGAGTGGCGCATCCAACGGTGGTGGTGGCGGAGGCTGGGGTGGCCGGAGCTGCCGGCGGCGACCTCTTTTGCGGCTGCCGGAGCTCGGGTGTTCGCGGGACCGGCGCTGCGGTGTGCAAACAAGACGGTGGTCGCGCTAGTTTTACTCTACGGGACGCAACGAGTGCAACGGACGCAGGCGTGGGACCAAAAGGTCACCGGAGCTTCACCGGCGACGAGCCCGTGCGGCGGAGCGTCTCGGCTCCGGTAGAGGGGGCGGCTAGAGCTCGAAATCGAACTTGGGGTTAGGGGGAAACGGAGCAGGGACTCACGGGGATCGTGCAGGGAGGGTCAGCGAGCTCGGGGGCGCGCCGGAGTGGCCGAATTCGACGGAGAAGATCCTCGGCGGCCGGCGAGGGGGAAAACGTCGGGGGCGGCGTTCCGGGGCTCTTCTGGTCGCGTGAGACGACGAGGAGGACGAGGGAGGACTTGCGGAGCTCTGGGAGGCGTCGGGGAGGCGAGAAGGGGATGGTGGCCGCGGCGAACGGCGTCGGTGGCGACGGCTGTGTTCGGGTTCGGGCGAGAGAGAAAGAGCAGAGGGGCGGGGCCTCGAGGAAGAGTGAGAGGGGTCCGAGGGGGCTGCGTGGCGTCGCGGGAGGGAACCAGGGGAGGAGGAGGCAGCCAGGCAGGGAGGAGGTGGCCGGGGCGCGTGGCCGCGCGCGCCGGGCGCGTGCCCGCGTCCTTCTGGCGAGGGAAGAAGACGACAGGGGGGGTAGCGGTGGCGGGCTGGGCCAGCGGGAGGAGCTGGGCCGGGCAGGTAAGCAGGTAAGTGGCCCAGGTGGCCGTCTCCCTTTTTATTTTTGCTCTGTTTTATTTTTTAATCATTGTTTTCTATTTGTTTCAATCTGTTTTGATTTAGTTCAAACACTAAATCATTTTTGTTTCTTCCAATAATTTTTGCAGGGACTGAAAGTAATATTCTAGAGCCCCTCGCAAAATATCAGAATTATTGAAGCATTAAAAATATATATAACATATATTTGCTCCAACTCAAATACAATATACATTAGTTCAAAGATCCAAAATGACATGGAAAAATGTGCATCATCTCTGGTTACTGTTTCCAGCATTTTTCCAAAGATGATGAACATTTTTGAGAGCCACTTGGATTGACTGAAAATATTTTAGGTGAACCTGGTGAATTCTTAAAATGCTAGGGTTTGGACAATCCCCATTTCAACTTTAGGCAAAATTAAACATGATGCAACACATGACTAGCTAGCTCAGAGCATTACCAGAAGCTAGGGATGTGACAACTCACCCCCACTAAACAAGAATCTCGTCTCGAGATTCAAGCGTAGGGTAAGGTGAAAGGTAAGCGCAACTAGTATAATCTTCACGATCCAGGGTGCACTTCAGTTGAACGTTGATTTGAACACCATCTTTGTCTTGTCGTCTTGCTCTGAGCACTCCTGTCAACATGACATGGAGGGAAGAAGGAGACTCTAGAAGGGTCGATCTTCTCGAAGATCGAACAACTCAAGAGTAACTTACGGAATGAGACATAGAACCATCTTTCGGGTTGAGACACGAGATACACATCAATAGGGGTGGAAGAAACGGATGACGAAGGTTCACTAGGTAGACAACAATTTCACGCTTAAGAGTGTGGTAATCGATTGTCAACGTAGCGAGGAGTTGAGTTGCCATGATACCACGACGAAACATCTTGGAGGAGGGTGATTCGTAGATTATTCCCTTAAGTGGCAAAAAGAATTACTTTTGATTCAGAGATCATTGGAACTCTTTATACCAGCCTAAGGTAATCACAAGCGATCATTTGGAGGGGGTCGGTAGAATGGCATACTCGGACTTGGATGATGTGGATTACCTTGTTGAAGACAACGTAATGGATGATTTTACTTATCACCGGAAATGGAAGAGACCCATGGTAGAATGGCACATTGGTGGTGCAAGCTGGGAACAAAATGCAAATGCTGGGAATGATTCTGGTAACTGGGGGAGAACCCAACAATAGAGGGTGAATTCACTGTTGGAGTGGTTATAGCATAACCAAGGAAATCTGGGGCAATCCCAGCTAGTGCCGATGATAAGATGTAGCGCTTGTGCGTGCTCTCAAGAACTTGAGCATTTCCACAATCATCAAGGTTTTATCAACAACCGCGTCAAGGGTGCTGACAACACAACATACTACCATGATGAATAGCGATGGACGATGCAGATGCGAAGGAGGATAACACTTTCTCAGATTTCACCTTAGCGAGGCCAAGCAAATAAAATCTGGATGATCGACCGAGAGACATTTAGCACTCCGCTGCTAATGTTCTCCTTGATGTGCTAGTGTAACCCACTCATAGATATGGTTTGATATCTAGAACATCAAGTAAAAAGGTCGGACTTCGGGAGCACAACAAATCATAAGGCACAACTAGAGAGTAAATCCTACGAAATCCTTATGGGAAGGTGGCCAACTTCATCAATCAAGATATTATAATAACAGGTCTTCCGGCTGGGTGTGTTGGCCATGACATCCACTTTATCGGTTATCGCGAGACCAATATTGTAGTTCTTGGGAAATGTTCCAAACCATCATATCTGCCTGAGATTCAGCTCTGGTTGGTGTTAGGATATTCCAGGCTCATCGGGTCTTAGGAAGAAAAATGAAAGTTTGCAACACAAATCGACGAGATGACGTTGCGGGATTCTCGGGGGATGAACTACGATAGTAAGCTCCAAAACATGAGCTGGTTCTGCTACAAACATGTGAACACGTTGTCCCAGACAAACATTATCACATGGTAGTCTTACATCAAAATACTACCGAGTTCAGGTGGGGAACCATCATTAATGACATCGAAGTCTCCACGCGTGGAAGTCCAAAGAGTTCACCTTGGACAGACTCCTTTATCTTTGAACAACTCAATCAGTGGCTTGGTGTGCTAGGATATACATATAGAATGGAGGTTGCAAATCTCCAGACCACAGAATACTTCGCACGTATGCATGACTGACTTGGGATGATTCCAGAGGAAGCAAAACTAACTTTCTCAAATTCACGGCGGCAACTTGCATCAGATGCACATGAATTAAAGGAAGTCACTACCTTCATCCAAACATATGCTTCATGAGCTAGCATGAACAAATGCTTTCAAAAGTTTCCAACACTAGCTTAATGTTCAGCAAAATTATGGAGAAGACAAGGATGTTGTCAATGGGCACAACAACAATTCATCTGGGTTTCCTTTTAAAAGGAATTCCATAGTTAAGTGAACAAGTGATAGCATTGGTCAGACCTAAAAGATATAATGGTGTATGCTCGAGGGATCAACCACGAATAAGACAACATTACGAGCATCGTTGGTACTGATTTGATTTGACGATAGCCCACACTCAAATCAAAGGATTGATAAGACAATAGGTCCAGCAACTGATCACAAGGACCAATCGATGAAGATATCATCTTTCTTCAACACACACTACACAAGAATATCCCTTTGGAACGAACTAAGTCAGACAAGCTTTTATCTTCCAACTCTCCAAGTTGTTGTCTAGCTTAACCAACTAGCTCAGGGATATCTAACACCGATTCTTGGAGAGAAGGTGGTTCACAAGAAACCAATTTGATCACGGGCTTAACATAACGGTCAGGTGACGACCTGGTGATACTTCCGAGAAGATATTCAGAAAATCATGAACCACCGGTATGTTACTAAGCTCGAGAACAATCTCGCTTTTGAGGGCAAGACGATATGATCAAATGAGTGAGGACTTGACAAGATCCTAACTCATCAATCGAAGGGTGCACCGAAATAAGGACTAGGTAGCACGATCAGTCTTAGAAGGATGATTCGAAAACCAACATACTAAGAATGAAATTATTATCCTTTAACTACCAAGCAACAGAGTTGCTAGCAGTATTGATTTCACACATCACAATTCATTTGTCGGTATTCCGGTTGCATCAACACGAGGGCCGAGGAATGAACAGTGATGGCAAGAAGTATCACTGTACCAAGAGTTCATGGGATGGTGTGCAATTCCTATAACAATCTCGATATAAAATATGTAATACTCCAAGGTAGAGCAGAACCAAAAGCTGGATTGGCATTTGATCTGCGGAATACAACTACTTTGACCCAATCCTAGATATGGAAGAGGTACTGGAGTTTGTTTCTCCTAGTCATTCCGGAATAGAATGGCTTGACAGACCACAAGAGTCATAGGCATCGATGAACGAACGCACGCATACTCTTGACTATCAATTGATAGACGAGGGTCAGAATGCAACTAAAGAGAACAACTCAAAGGAACATATAACTTTCTGAGTTGTGGATGCATAGATTAGTATGTCGAACCAAGTTCAACATATTTCTTCCGGATAACCCATGCAGAAAGGTAGAACTGGCAGAGTCACGATTTATGAATGGAGAACTCCTCAAGAGTACTCTAATTGTGATTTTTTTTGATCCAATAAACATCTGCCATAAGTAGTTCATGGTATTTGGAAGAAGAAGATACCACGGACTTCAAGGACTATCGCAAAGGTTACTAATATCCTAAAGGCACTAGCAATTACTATCAACATGAAGTAGGTAGAGTGAATCTCGGGTTCAAAACCCAGGAATAAAATGCCTACTAACTAAATGGCATCACAGGATGCTTTCGATAATAAAGGCCAGAATCTTCACACTGGGAACACAAAACATTGCTAGATTACTAGGTGACTCCCTAAAACACCTAGGGTCATAATAATAGCTCCAACATATATGTCAAGGCAATAATTTACCTCAACTCACCGATTAGTGTGGTTAATCTGGCCCAAAGGAACATCGGAATGGGAGGAAGGAATTTTGCAAATGCTTCAGACTATTCAGAAACGTGGGGTGACTCGGATAGCATAACGGCTGTAAATGCTCAGAAATGATTTGAGACATTCACAAAAATGGTGGCATAACCACTCAGAAGCACAATATCAAGGTTTCGAGATCAATAATTAACATACAGTAGTAGTAGGAACTGAACTGAGACTTAAATCCAACAATCTTATAAGTCTACTGATTAGTAACACGTGATCCTAATAGAAAGAAGAGATAGCCTAGTTCTTAATCCCCGCAGGAAAGATAAGATGACTCAGATCAGAAGGGCATGAGGTATAAGGAGTAAAAAGAGCCTTACGTTCCATCCCACAATCAATTCCCCTACATATAACTAAAGAATTTCTAGACTCAACATCGACCAGTTTGGCTTGATAATCCTACAGACAGTCAGGCTCTGATACCAACGCTGTCACTACCCCGACTCAATGCCACATCGATCTAGCATGTAACACCTCATATCACTTTGCGGCCTCACGCACGGTATTCCCACGGGTGTCGCCTTACCTTTGCCCGGGACCGTTTGCGCCTTTTGGCACACGTATATGACAGTGTCGCTAGCATCCATATGATAAGGAGCCCGGGCTGACATGGCTAGTCGTAAACCCAAAGCGGCACAGACTTACAGGGACAGGCATCCATGACCCAGCATCGAACGTGTCGGTCATCAGCGAGTGAATCCAGGCTGTAGCACTGGGCTAGCAGGACTCCGGTGAACCGGGCTGTAGCGGGCTAACAGGACTCCGGTATTCACCGCGTGACATTTCCCCGAAGGGACAGACACAGGAACGAAGAAGGACACATGCCGGCCAGCCTAAGTGTTCCGGAGCAGTAGCAAGCTACCATGGCTCAGTGGAAACACTAGGAGACATTTCCCGGTAAGAGAGGCTACTAAAGATAAACAACTAGATGGTCAGATCCCACACATACCAAGCATTTCAATAACATACACACAATATGCTCGATATGTGCAATACAACATGGCATCACAAAATGACTCTACGACTCAAGTAGTTTATTCAATAGGCTCCGAGGAGCGAGATATTACAAACATGGGTCTCATGACCCAACAATCAGAGCATACAAGTCAAAGCACAAGCGGAAGCTATCATGTCTGGGTACAGACATCTATAAATGAAAAAGGCTGAGAAGCCTGACTATCTATCAGATCCTGCCGAGGGCACAAGATCGTAGCTGAGGTAACAAGCTAAACGTCGAAGTCCACGCGGAACTACTAGCGAGACCGAAGTCTCTCTGCAAAAACATAAAATAGGCAAACGTGAGTACAAATGTACCCAGCAAGACTTACATCAGAACTAACTACATATGCATCGTTATCAACAAAGGGGTGGTGGGGTTTAACTGCAGCAAGCCAGCTTTGACTCGGTGGCTATCCTGAACTACGACTGCAAGTAACTCTTTTGAGGTGGCGCACACGAGTCCACATAATCACCATATCAATACACCACTATGGATCCGCTCCCGTCTCCCTACGAGAACGCCATCCATAGCACTCACGCTTATCTTGCGTATTTTAGAGTATCCACTTTCACTTGTCTATGAACTGATATAAGCAACCCAGAAGTCCTTTTCCGCGGACACGGCTATTCGAATAGATCATATTAACCCTGCAGGGGTGTACTTCTTCATACATGTTTCCACCACTTAGCGTCTGCACACGACATGTGCTCGGCAGACTTCAAGCGAAAGCCGACGTGGGTGTAGACCACGACCTACCTAAACACTCAAGTCTCTAGTCCAGGTTTATCGCCTATTCGGGTTCCATCCATGAGGAGATCCGGCCGGAGTTTCGCTCACAGCCCCAAACGATGTGAACAGGGTTCCCGAGATACCAAACGGGCATCCGGTACACCGTGCCACGTACCTACCGCATCACAGCCCACCCCTACGGTCAGCGCTGTCCACGGCCTCCAGTAAGCTACAAACACCAGAAACTACTTGCAACTCCTGGACAGAGGACTAGGGTGAATAAGAAGTCGAGCGGGGTCATATTTCAGGGCCCAATGTATGGTAGTAACTGAATCATGGATCACAAACACAGAACTCAGTTCCTGAGGACGGCTACAATGAGACAACCCACCATGTACTCCTACATGGCCTCTCACCGCTACCTTTACCAAATCGTGTTCACACACTTAGCTCTCACACAGTAGGACATGTTCACACGCCTCTGATTCATCCCCGATGAATCAGACCTGACTCAACTCTAAGCAGTAGCAGGCATGACAAACAAACATGAATGAGTAGGCACATCAGGGCTCAAACAACTCCTACTCATGCTAGTGGGTTTCATCTATTTACTGTGGAATGACAGGTCATGCAGAGGATAAATGGGTTCAGCTACCGCAGCAAGTAACGATATGTCGTTGTTGTCCTAATGCAGTAAAAGAGAGCAGGAGCGAGAGAGTAGGATTGCATCGGAATGAACAAGGGGGTTTTGCTTGCCTGGCACTTCTGAAGATAACATTGGGTCTTCATCAGTGTCAACGATCACATCATCGGTATCACGTCTATCGAGAGGGGACAAATACCGGCAACACAGAAAGGAACACAATCAATGCAATGCACAACATGATGCATGATCATGACATGGCAAAATGAATGTGTTTTGGGCTAATGCAACTAGCAACAGATTAAATGAAGTTGGTTTGAATATAAAATTCAAATTCAAACTCCATATGTGATTATTCAAATGCCATTTATATGATTTGTGCTAAACAGCATCTATAAGTTGTTCTAACATGCATGAAAATGGTACAGATGGATTCCTTGAATTTTTCTGATAATTTTTCATATATAATTTATTTTATTTGGAGTTACGGTTAATTTTCTATGATTTATTGAAGTTTTAGCTATTTTCTGGAATTTCCTGAATATAATTAAATCCAGAAAATACTTTATGACATCAGCAGTGCGTCATGCTTGCATCAGCAAGTCAACAGGGCTGCCCCGGGTCAAACCTGACCAGGGGGTCCCATTAGTCAGCGTCACAGGTTAACAGGGGGGTTTATTTTAGTTTAATTAAGGATTAGGGCACTAGGGCCCACATGTCAGTGGCTCTGGGGTTAGATTAGGTGGTGATTAGCTTAGGCTAATCACCTGATAGTGGGGGCCCACCTGTCAGTGTCAGCAGAGGGGGTAGTTAAGATAAAATAATTAAACTAATTAACAGGGGGGGGGCTGGCCCCACCTGTCATCGACCCAGAGAGGGGGGGGGTCCCGCCGTGGTCAACGTGGTCAGACCCACCGGCGGCTTGACGCCGGCGAGGCCAGACGCGGTGGTGCGCGTCGGAAACCAGCTACAGGGGCTCTTTTGGCGCGCAGGGAGCAACTACGGGGAGAGGGTGGAGTGGCGCATCCAACGGTGGTGGTGGCGGAGGCTGGGGTGGCCGGAGCTGCCGGCGGCGACCTCTTTTGCGGCTGCCGGAGCTCGGGTGTTCGCGGGACCGGCGCTGCGGTGTGCAAACAAGACGGTGGTCGCGCTAGTTTTACTCTACGGGACGCAACGAGTGCAACGGACGCAGGCGTGGGACCAAAAGGTCACCGGAGCTTCACCGGCGACGAGCCCGTGCGGCGGAGCGTCTCGGCTCCGGTAGAGGGGGCGGCTAGAGCTCGAAATCGAACTTGGGGTTAGGGGGAAACGGAGCAGGGACTCACGGGGATCATGCAGGGAGGGTCAGCGATCTCGGGGGCGCGCCGGAGTGGCCGAATTCGACGGAGAAGATCCTCGGCGGCCGGCGAGGGGGAAAACGTCGGGGGCGGCGTTCCGGGGCTCTTCTGGTCGCGTGAGACGACGAGGAGGACGAGGGAGGACTTGCGGAGCTCTGGGAGGCGTCGGGGAGGCGAGAAGGGGATGGTGGCCGCGGCGAACAGCGTCGGTGGCGACGGCTGTGTTCGGGTTCGGGCGAGAGAGAAAGAGCAGAGGGGCGGGGCCTCGAGGAAGAGTGAGAGGGGTCCGAGGGGGCTGCGTGGCGTCGCGGGAGGGAACCAGGGGAGGAGGAGGCAGCCAGGCAGGGAGGAGGTGGCCGGGGCGCGTGGCCGCGCGCGCCGGGCGCGTGCCCGCGTCCTTCTGGCGAGGGAAGAAGACGACAGGGGGGGTAGCGGTGGCGGGCTGGGCCAGCGGGAGGAGCTGGGCCGGGCAGGTAAGCAGGTAAGTGGCCCAGGTGGCCGTCTCCCTTTTTATTTTTGCTCTGTTTTATTTTTTAATCATTGTTTTCTATTTGTTTCAATCTGTTTTGATTTAGTTCAAACACTAAATCATTTTTGTTTCTTCCAATAATTTTTGCAGGGACTGAAAGTAATATTCTAGAGCCCCTCACAAAATATCAGAATTATTGAAGCATTAAAAATATATATAACATATATTTGCTCCAACTCAAATACAATATACATTAGTTCAAAGATCCAAAATGACATGGAAAAATGTGCATCATCTCTGGTTACTGTTTCCAGCATTTTTCCAAAGATGATGAACATTTTTGAAAGCCACTTGGATTGACTGAAAATATTTTAGGTGAACCTGGTGAATTCTTAAAATGCTAGGGTTTGGACAATCCCCATTTCAACTTTAGGCAAAATTTAAACATGATGCAACACATGACTAGCTAGCTCAGAGCATTACCAGAAGCTAGGGATGTGACATCCCTCCTCGTCATGGAGAGCGCCGGGATGATGAAGATGGCCACCGGTGAGGGAGCCCCCCTCTGGTAGGGTGCCGGAACAGGGTCCCGATTGGTTTTTGGTGGCTACGGAGTCTTCTGGCGGTGGAACTCCCGATCTAATCTCCGTTCTGGAAGTTTTAGGGTACGTGGAGTTATATAGGCGGAAGAAGTACGTCAGGGGAGCCACGAGGGCCCCACGAGGCAGGGGGCGCGCCCTAGGGGGGTGGGCGCGCCCCCACCCTCGTGACTTCTTCGTTCCTTCCTTGATGTGGGGTCCAAGTCCATCGGGTGGCTTTCGTTCCAAAAATAACTTCTCTAGTTGATTTCGTTCCGTTTCGACTCCGTCTGATATTCCTTTTCTCCAAAACACTGAAATAGGCATAAAACATCAAATCTGGGCTGGGCATCCAGTTAATAGGTTAGTCCCAAAAATAATATAAAAGTGGAAAATAAAGCCCAATATTGCCTAAAACAGTAGATAATGTAGCATGGAGCAATCAAAAATTATAGATACGTTGGAGACGTATCAAGCATCCCCAAGCTTAATTCCTGCTCGTCCTTGAGTAGGTAAATGATAAAAAAGATAATTTTTGATGTGGAATGCTAGTTGGCATAATTTCATTGTAATTCTTCTTACTTGTGATATGAATATTCAGATTCGAAAGATTCAAGACAAAAGTTCATTTTGACATAAAAATAATAATACTTCAAGCATACTAACTAAGCAATTATGTCTTCTCAAAATAACATGGCCAAAGAAAGTTCATCCCTACAAAATCATATAGTTTAGTCATGCTCCATTTTCGTCACACAAGAATGCTCTCATCATGCACAACCCTGATGATAAGCCAAGCAATTGTTTCATACTTTAGTAATCTCAAACTCATAAACTTCCATGCAATACATGAGCGCGAGCCATGAATATAGCACTATGGGTGGAATAGAATAATGAGGGGGTTATGTGGAGAGAACAAAAAAGAAGAAAGTCTCACATCAACGAGGCTAATCAATGGGCTATGGAGATGCCCACCGATTGATGTTAATGCAAGGAGTAGGGATTGCCATGCAACAGATGCACTAGATCTATAAATGTATGAAAGCTCAACAAAAGAAACTAGTGGGTGTGCATCCAACTTGCTTGCTCATGAAGACCTAGGGCACTTGAGGAGGCCCATTGTTGGAATATACAAGCCAAGTTCTGTAATGAAAAAATTCCCACTAGTATATTAAAGTGATAACTCAAGAGACTCTATATGAAGAACATGGTGCTACTTTGAAGCACAATATATGAGACTCCCTATATCATGGCGCTACTTTGAAGCACAAGTGTGGAAAAAAGGATAGTAACATTGCCCCTTTTTGTTTTTTGGGCCTTCTTATTTTTCTTTGGCCTTTTTTGGGACAATGTTCTATTAAATGATGACCATCACACTTCTATTTATTTACAACTCAATGATTACAACTCGATACTAGAACAAAGTATGACTCTATATGAATGCCTCCAACGGTGTACCGGGATATGCAATGAATCAAGAGTGACAAGTATGAAAAATTATGAACGGTGGCTTTGCCACAAATATTGTGTCAACTACATGATCATGCTAAGAAATATGACAATGATGAATGTGTCATGATAAACTGGATGGTGGAAAGTTGCATGGCAATATTTCTCGGAATGGCTATGGAAATGCCATAATAGGTAGGTATGGTGGCTGTTTTGAGGAAGATATAAGGAGGTTTATGTGTGAAAGAGCATATCATATCACGGGGTTTGGATGCACCAGCGAAGTTTGCACCAACTCTCAATGTGAGAAAGGGCAATGCACGGTACCATAGAGGCTAGCAAGGATGGAAGGGTGAGAGTGCGTATAATCCATGGACTCAACATTAGTCATAAAGAACTCACATACTTATTGCAAAAATCTACAAGTCATCAAAAACCTCGGTACTACGCGCATGCTCCTAGGGGGATAGATTGGTAGGAAAAGACCATCGCTCGTCCCCGACCGCCACTCATAAGGAAGACAATCAAATAACACCTCATGTTTCAAATTTGTTGCATAACGTTTACCATACATGCATGCTACGGGAATCACAAACTTCAACACAAGTATTTCTCAAATTCACAACTACTCAACTAGCATGACTCTAATATCACCATCTCCATATCTCAATACAATTATTACAATTATCAAGTATCAAACTTCTCATAGTATTCAACACACTCATAAGAGAATTTTATTATTCTTGAATACCTAGCATATTAGGATTTTAAGCAAATTACCATGCTATTTAAGACTCTCAAAATAATATAAGTGAAGCATGAGAGTTCATCTATTTCTTCAAAATAAAACTACCACCATGCTCTAAAAGATATAAGTGAAGCACAAGAGCAAATGACAAACTACTCTGAAAGATATAAGTGAAGATCAATGAGTAGTCGAATAATTATGGAACTATGTGAAGACTCTCTAACATTTAATAATTTCATATCTTGGTATTCTATTCAAACAGCAAGCAAAACAAAATAAAATTACATTCTAAGAATGGCAAACATCATGTGAAGAAGCAAAAACTTAGGATCAACCGAAACTAACCGATAGTTGTTGAAGAAGAAAGGTGGGATGCCAACCAGGGCATCCCCAAGCTTTGACGCTTGAGACTTCTTGAAATATTATCTTGGGGTGCCTTGGGAATCCCCAAGCTTGAGCTTTTGTGTCTCCTTAATTCCTCCCATATCACGGTCTCCCTAAATCTCAAAAGCTTCATCCACACAAAACTCAACAAGGACTCGTGAGATAAGTAAGTATAAATCATTGCCAAAACCTTATTATAATCTACTGTAGCAAATCACTAAAATTCTTATTCAACATTGCATACTAAATGCCTCTGCATATTTAATAGTCCTATCCTCAGATAGAATCATTAAAGAAGCAAACATATGCAAACAATGCAAACATAACAGCAATCTGCCTAAACAGGATAGTCTGTAAAGAATGCAGCAACATCCATACTTCCCTAGCTCCAAAAATTATGAAATAAAATTTCCACTGTAGTAAATTTATCAGAGCTGAATATGCAAAAGGTTTCAACATTTTATCACATTCTGAATTTTCTAGGGAATTATAGCAACAGCGGTAAACTTTCTGTTTTCAAACAGCAACATGTATAATTGTAACCTAGGCATAGTAAAGGCTATCAATGCCACTTTTATTGAAATAAAAGATGCAAAACATTATTCCAAATAACAGAAAGCAAATACTAACAAAATAAAATGATGCTCCAAGCAAAACACATATCATGTGGCGAATAAAAATATAGCTCCAAGTAAAGTTACCGATGAACGAGGACGAAAGAGGGGATGCCTTCCGGGGCATCCCCAAGCTTAGGCTCTTGTATATCCTTGAATATTACCTTGGGGTTCCTTGTGAATCCCCAAGCTTAGGCTCTTTCCACTCCTTATTCCATAGTCCATCGAATCCTTACCCAAAACTTGAAAACTTCACAACACAAAACTTAACAGAAAACTCGTAAGCTCCGTTAGTATAAGCAAATAAATCACCACTTCAAGGTACTGTAATGAACTCACTATTTATTTATATTTGTGTTAAACCTACTGTATTCCAACTTCTCTATGGTTTATAAGCTATTTTACTAGCCATAGATTCATCAAAATAAGCAAACAACACACGAAAAACAGAATCTGTCAAAAACAGAACAGTCTGTAGTAATATGGATCAAACGTATACTTATGGAACTCATAAAATTCTCAAATAAATTTCTGGACCTGAGGAATTTATATATTAATCATCTTCAAAAGGAATTAACTAAATATCACTCTCCAAATAAAAATTCCAGCAGTTCTCGTGAGCGCTAAAGTTTCTGTTTTTTTACAGCATGATCAACAAGACTTTCCCCAAGTCTTCCCAAAGGTTCTACTTGGCACAAACACTAATTAAAAGCATAAAACCACATCTAAACAGAGGCTAGATGAATTATTTATTACTAAACAGGAACACGAAGCAAGGAACAAAAATAAAATTGGGTTGCCTCCCAACAAGCGCTATCGTTTAATGCCCCTAGCTAGGCACGATGATTTCAATGATGCTCACATAAAGGATAGGAATTGTAACATAAAGAGAGCATCATGAAGAATATGACTAGCACATTTAAGTCTAACCCACTTCCTATGAATAGGGATTTTTTGAGCAAACAACTTGTGGGAACAAGAATCAACTTGCATAGGAAGGTAAAACAAGCATAACTTCAAAACTTTAAGCACATAGAGAGGAAACTTGATATTATTGCAATTCCTACAAGCATATATTCCTCCCTCATAATAATTTTCAGTAGCATCATGAATGAATTCAACAATATAACCAGCACCTAAAGCATTCTTTTCATGATCTACAAGCATAGAAATTTTATTACTCTCCACAGAAGCAAATTCTTCTCATGAATAATAGTGGGAGCAAACTCAACAAAGTAACTATCATGGGATTTAAAATTGAAATCAAGATGACAAGTTTCATTGTTATTATTATTATTTAAAGCATACCTGTCATCACAATAATCATCATAGATAGGAGGCATGCTTTCATCATAATAAATTTCCTCATCAAAACTTGGGGGACAAAAAATATCATATTCGTCAAACATAGCTTCCCCAAGCTTGTGGCTTTGCATATCATTAGCATCATGGATATTCAAGGAATTCATACTAACAACATTGCAATCATGCTCATCATTCAAATATTTAGTGCCAAACATTTTATAGATTTCTTCTTCTAGCACTTGAGCACAATTATCCTTTCAGTCATACTCACGAAAGATATTAAAAAGATGAAGCGTATGTGACAAACTCAATTCCATTTTTTTATAATTTTCTTCTATAAGCTAAACTAGTGATAAAACAAGAAACTAAAAGACTCGATTGCAAGATCTCAAGATATACCTTCAAGCACTCACCTCCCTGGCAACGGCGCCAGAAAAGAGCTTGATGTCTGCAAGTGCACAGGTTTGTAGGACAGTAGCAAATTTCCCTCAAGTGGATGACCTAAGGTTTATCAATCTGTAGGAGGCGTAGGATGAAGATGGTCTCTCTCAAGCAACCCTGCAACCAAATAACAAAGAGTCTCTTGTGTCCCCAACACACCCAATACAATGGTAAATTGTATAGGTGCACTAGTTCGGCGAAGAGATGGTGATACAAGTGCAATATGGATAGTAGATAATAGTTTTTGTAATCTGAAATAATAAAAACAGCAAGGTAGCAAGTGATAAAAGTGAGCGTAAACGGTATTGCAATGAGTTGAAACAAGGCCTAGGGTTCATACTTTCACTAGTGTAAGTTCCCTCAACAATACTAACATAATTGGATCATAAAACTATCCCTCAACATGCAACAAAGAGTCACTCCAAAGTCACTAATAGCGGAGAACGAACGAAGAGATTATGGTAGGGTACGAAACCACCTCAAAGTTATTCTTTCCAATCAATCCGTTGGGCTATTCCTATAAGTGTCACAAATAGCCCTAGAGTTCGTACTAGAATAACACCTTAAGACACAAATCAACCAAAACCCTAATGTCACCTAGATACTCCAAGGTCACCTCAAGTATCCATGGGTATGATAATATGATATGCATCACACAATCTCAGATTCATCTATTCAACCAACACAAAGGACCTCAAAGAGTGCCCCAAAGTTTCTACCGGAGAATCACGATGAAAACGTGAGCCAACCCCTATGCATAGGTTCCCAATGTCACGAAACCCGCAAGTTGATCACCAAAACATACATCAAGTGGATCAATAGAATAACCCATTGTCACCACAGTTATCCCATGCAAGACATACATCAAGTGTTCTCAAATCTATAAAGACTCAATCCGATAAGATTACTTCAAAGGGGAAACTCAATGCACCAGAAAAGAGCTTGATGTCTACTACACAACCTTCTTCTTGTAGACGTTGTTGGGCCTCCAAAGTGAAGAGGTTTGTAGGACTGTAGCAAATTTCCCTCAAGTGGATGACCTAAGGTTTATCAATCCATAGGAGGCGTAGGATGAAGATGGTCTCTCTCAAGCAACCCTGCAACCAAATAACAAAGAGTCTCTTGTGTCCCCAACATACCCAATACAATGCTAAATTGAATAGGTGCACTAGTTCGGCGAAGAGATCATGATACAAGTGCAATATGGATAGTAGATAATAGTTTTTGTAAGCTGAAATAATAAAAACAGCAAGGTAGCAAGTGATAAAAGTGAGCATAAATGGTATTGCAATGAGTTGAAACAAGGCCCAGGGTTCATAGTTTCGCTAGTGTAAGTTCCCTCAACAATACTAACATAATTGGATCATAAAACTATCCCTCAACATGCAACAAAGAGTCACTCCAAAGTCATTAATAGCGGAGAAGGAACGAAGAGATTATGGTAGGGTATGAAACCACCTCAAAGTTATTCTTTCCAATCAATCCGTTGGGCTATTCCTATAAGTGTCACAAACAGCCCTAGAGTTCGTACTAGAATAACACCTTAAGACACAAATCAACCAAAACCCTAATGTCACCTAGATACTCCAATGTCACCTCAAGTATCCGTGGGTATGATTATACGATATGCATCACACAATCTCAGATTCATCCATTCAACCAACACAAAGGACCTCAAAGAGTGCCCCAAAGTTTCTACCGGAGAATCACGACGAAAACGTGTGCCAACCCCTATGCATAGGTTTCCAATGTCATGAAACCCGCAAGTTGATCACCAAAACATACATCAAGTGGATCAATAGACATACATCAAGTGTTCTCAAATCTATAAAAGACTCAATCCGATAAGATTACTTCAAAGGGGAAACTCAATTCATTACAAGAGAGAAGAGGGGGAGGAGAAACATAAGATCCAACTATAATAGCAAAGCTCGCGATACATCAAGATCGTATCGTCTCAAGAACACGAGAGAGATAGAGAGATCAAACACATAGCTACTGATACATACCCTCAGCCCCGAGGGAGAACTACTCCCTCCTCGTCATGGAGAGCTTCGGGATGATGAAGATGGCTACCGGTGAGGGATCCCCCCTCCGGCAGGGTGCCGGAATAGGGTCCCAATTGGTTTTTGGTGGCTACGGAGGCTTTTGGCAGCGGAATTCCCGATCTAATCTCCGTTCTAGAAGTTTTAGGGTACGTGGAGTTATATAGGCGGAAGAAGTACGTTAGGGGAGCCATGAGGGCCCCATGAGGCTGGGGGTGCACCCTAGAGGGGTGGGCGCGCCCCCACCCTCATGACTTCCTTGTTCCTTCCTTGACGTGGGGTCCTAGTCCATCGGGTGGCTTTCGTTCCAAAAATAACTTCTCTAGTTGATTTCGTTCCATTTCGACTCCGTCTGATATTCCTTTTCTTCAAAACACTGAAATAGGCAGAAAACAACAAATCTGGGCTGGGCCTCCGGTTAATAGGTTAGTCCCAAAAATAATATAAAAGTGGAAAATAAAGCCCAATATTGCCTAAAACAGTAGATAATGTAGCATGGAGCAAACAAAAATTATAGATACGTTGGAGACGTATCAACTAACAACCTACCACCTTCCCTTGGGTTCTGCAGACTCAAGGGTCATCTTTATTTTAACCCCCCCGGGCCAGTGCTTCTCTAAGTGTTGGTCTGAAACGGGCAGCCTATGGGGCCACCTTGGGGCAACTCGAGGGCTAGTTTTACTCGTAGCTTGAACTATCTGAGTGTGCCCTGAGAACTAGATATGTGCAGCTCCTATCGGGATTTGTCGGCACATTCGGGCGGCTTTGCTGGACTTGCTTTACCATTGTCGAGGATGTCTTGTAACCGGGATGCCGAGTCTGATCGGATTATCTTGGGAGAAGGAATATCCTTTGTTGACCGTGAGATCTTGTGATGGGCTAAGTTAGGACACCCCTGCAGGGATTTGAAGTTTCAAAATCCGTGCCCGCGGTTATGGGCAGATGGGAATTTGTTAATGTTCGGTTGTAGAAAACCTAAAGTTGAACTTAATTAAAATACATCAATCGCGTGTGTAGCCGTGATGGTCTCTTTCCGGCAGAGTTCGGGAAGTGAACACGGTGTTGGAGTAATGCTTGACGTAGGTTGTTCTAGGATCACTTCTTGATCATAGTGGTTCGACCGTGCTTTTGCCTTCTCTTCTTGCTCTCATTTGTGTAAGTTTAGCCACCATATATGCTAGTCGCTTGCTGCAGCTCCACATCAAACCTTTACCTTACCTATAAGCTTAAATAGTCTTCATCACGAGGGTGTGAGATTGCTGAGTTCCCGTGACTCACAGATACTTCCAAAACCAGATGCAGGGACCGATGATACCGCTCCAGATGATATGACCGAGCTCAAGTGGGAGTTCGATGAAGACTCTCGATGTTACTACGTGTCTTTCCCAGATGATCAGTAGTGGTGCCTAGTTGGGGCGATCGGGGACTTTGTCGCATTTGGGGGTTGATCTTCATTTTGGTTCCATAGTCACACTTTGAGTGTATTTGGATGATGTAATGTTATTTTCATGTAATTGTGTGAAGTGGTGATTGTAAGCCAACTATGTATCTCTTTCCCTTTATGTATTACATGGGTTGTTTGCAAAGATTACCTCACTTGCGACATTGCTTTCAATGCGGTTATGCCTCTAAGTCGTGCTTCGACACGTGGGAGATATAGCCGCAGCGAGGGCGTTACAAGTTGGTAATCAGAGCCTTCCCCGACCTTAGTAGCCCCCTGCTTGATCGAATCGTTGGCGTTGTTGAGTCTAGAAAAAATGTTTTGAGTCATTTAGGAATTATATATATCGGAGAGTTAGGAATTGTTTTTACTCCTCAGTCCCTTCGTCGCTCTGGTGAGGCATCCTGACGTAGAGTTTTGACTCTTATCTTCTCAAATTTCACTAAAAAAAATTTAGGATCACGCAGGTATCTTGGAATCGTTCCGATGGTTTTGTGACGAGAACATTGTTCTTGGTGCCTCCTTTCATTTAGGGGTTGTGGCAGTGTCCCGGGGAGTTGAGCTCCGAGGTGTTGTCGTCACAATTTTATCATTGAGATTTTGGAATACATGAGTTTCGCCGACATCGAAAATCTCTTTTATGCAGTTGTTGGTGAGATAACCTCGACGCCTCCTAGTATTGGGGTGGGAGTTCGGGAGTATTGCCATAACTTGTATAACGGATGCTTTTCGAAGGTTGAGGTAAACGATTTCTGAAGGATTCTTGGTTATGTGTTGAAGGATGGATACAGCTGGATGTACGATTTGCTAGTTTTGGGTGAGATATTATGCTTCCCCTGTATCCCCAACACCTGATTGCATAACCGGAAAATTTCGGGAGTTTATAAGTGGGAATTCAAGTAGCTCTTAGGATATCTTTCCGACAGATGTATGATATGAAATTGGGGTTCGACGTCTAGTGGTCCGACTATCCACGGTTGGTTTTACAGTGGTCTTGTTGTTTCTTAAAGAGTCCTTGGCTATGCTGACTCGGGGACACTTCGTATGTCATGTGCACTGCCTTGTACATGATGGTGCTGTACGATCGAGCCCATGTAGGCCCCACCACAAAAACTTCGGACGAAATCTCTATCATATGTTTGTTCCGGCTTATTTTGCAAGCCAATCCTTTGGGTTGTTCTGAGTTGTGGTATTCGAGTTGCTTCGAAGTCAAATGTTGATTCCATACCTTGCCTAAGCGGTGTTCTCATATTTCTATGTGAATACTAATCCTTCTCGATCATCGAGTCTGTCATGTCAATCCTTTTCAACCGGTGTGTTTTCCCTTCAAGTGGATCCGATCATTTCAACATCCGCAAGATCAAGTATAAGTTCTTCTCAATGGTGTTTTTTTCATCCGTCTCCAAGTTGCCTTTGTTTTTTCCCGCCTACCCACCCTTGTTTTCTTTAGGGACTAAGATTTCTTTTATCAAGTATCTATCTTATGTTTATGAAGTCTCTCCATTCTTTTCTGTCAATGTTATTACCCGGTGATTCTCATGAAGATCCTAACGGAGCCTCAAGTTAATCATTATTTGCTTTTTCTTCTCCGGTGGAACCAATTCAAGATTTTGGTGTTGATCATATCCCTTTTCCTCGTTTCAAGTACCTTCTCTTGCTAGTGCTCCTCATATTCATTCATTTCTCGCTATTCAATTGTTCCGGAGTGCTCAAGATATCTCAAAGATTCGTTTTCCACTCTACATTCATTCAAGCTCTTTCGAGGATGTTATCTCATTCAAGTCATTTAATTCAACCGTCACAATATTCCTTTTAAATCTTTTCAACGGTGTTTCTTGTCAGTGGGCCCTAACCCACAGGTCTTTTCCCAGGATCTTACCTGACTCCTCTTATTTTCCCGGAGTGACTCCCAAAATTCTTTTCGAAGTTTGATGTAAGAATGATTCATCATTAGTCATATGTATTTCTCCAATATCGTTTTGAAATTCTTTTCATCGTTGGTTCAACATTTCTAATTTTAACTCCGGAGTGCGTCAACAATTCATGGTGGTTTCTCGTTGTCAATCTCAACAATTGAAGACCGAAGAAGAGTTTCTCTTCAATCTTATCCATTCTCTACAAGATTCATGATGCTAGCTTGTTTTCCATCCTCTCATAATTATTTTCGATTGTGGGAATTCTTTTCACCTATCCGGAGCAATTCAAGAGTCTTCTCAGTTTGATTATTCGGAGTCCATCAATTTAGGTTTATTCACTCTCAGCTTTCAGCTCTCGTTCTCTAAATCTTACCGGTGCATCATTCAAATATTCTCTAATCAATTCATGATCTCTTCGCTCTCATGTATCTAAATCCTAGCAAGCATCTTCGTTCATCTGCTAATTATACCCGGTGTTTCTTTATCTTTCCTTCGTTCATTTTCAATTCTTACGGTGGTTCGTTCAAGAGATCTCTTCTTTCGTACCGTATCAAGTCACTCGTTCTTCCCAATCCTACCGCTGATTTCTTGAAGACCTTCTCAAATTTATGCTATACCCCTATTAATCTTTTTCAACGAGAATAAGTAGTATGCAAAAATCCATTTTCTCGTCATCAATTAAATTGGGGAATGATACGCATAACATAATTCTTATTCTTTATTTCACCCAAGTGATTAATTCCTTATTCCAGAGGCTTATCAAATTCTTGATTTTATTTTGTTCATTTTTTCTTTCTCGGAGTTCCAAGCTCTGATTATCACGGAGATTCATCTAAATCAGTAAAAGGATTCACCTTGTGTTTTCAACTTCTCTTTCCTTTCGTTTGATCATTCTTTTGTTTACCAGAGTTCTTCATGAAGGTTCTACATGATGGTTCATAAAGGATTCAATTCTTTTTCGAAGTGTTCATCGAGATTCTTTGCAGAGGAACTCAAGCATTCTTCATCTTGCTATTTGGAGTGCAATTCTTTTTCCATATCATTGGAGGTGGTATTATATTATTCTTGATAATTTGAGTTCATGCTTCGTGATTCACATGTTGTTAAGAATGAGATATTTTAATTCCATCAACCTCTTCGTTGGAGTTATCTTGGGTTATATTTCACCTAAAGCCTTCCCTAAGGATAGTTGCTATCTATGGTGCTTATAAAGGACCCAAGTTCTTCTTTATCCTCCCGGTGAAATACTTTCTCGTCTCCTTGTTCATATCAATCCAATCTATTGTTTTCCGTGAGTGGCAGAATTTCACCTCATAGTTTTGAGATGTTCTCCATAAGCCCACTACAAACTTATTATTTTCGTTGTGGTTTTACAACAACTCTGTTATAACCTTCTTGGAAGGGTGCTTTCCAAGCTCAATCGCCACAGAAGTTTGCATTTTCTTCTCCATTCTCCTATTTCAATTATCTGTCTTCTATTCTTTTGTTTCGGAGGTATTGTGATGTTGCTCTTTTCAACCCATTATCTCGTTTTGTCAAAGATCATGTTCTTTTCATGCCTATCCATTTAACCGGAGTGTGGTGCCATTTTGCTCAAGTTTTTTTCGCCTTATCAAACCTTGCATCTCTTTTCAACCGGAGTGCTGTCTAAGATCTTTCTTACCCCTTATTCCATTCATTCAATAGTTCCGGAGGCAGTGTGTTCTGATTTCATCAAGTATCTTCTCATCTTACCAAGTTCTTATTCAGTTCCTTTTCTTTTCAATCGGAGTGCTGCCCAAAGTTGTTCTTCCTTGTTCCTATTTTCTAACAGAGTGTGTTTAGCTTCGTTCATCTCCGTTGTATTCTTTTCTCGAAATGGCTTAACCTTTTCAAGGTTCTTTGGTTTCACCCATTGGTCAAAGAAGCAACTTAGTTTTACCTCTTCTCTTTCTCCTCTGTTTTCCCCTCCGGTGCCATTCTAGATCTCGGGACGAGATCCTCTCGTAGTGGTGGAGTGTTGTAATGCCTCGAGACTGATGTGCCAGGTGTCGTCCAGTTATTCGCTGTTGTTTCCTTGTCATTGCTTGCGTGTCATGCATCTCATATCATGTCATCATGTGCATCGCATTTGCATACATGTTCGTCTCATGCTTCCGAGCATTTTCCCCGTTGTCCGTTTTGCATTCCGGCGCTCCTATGTCCTCCGGTGTCCCTTTCTACCTCTTTTCCTGTGCGGGTATTAAACGTTCCCGGATTGGACCGAGACTTGTCATGTGGCCTTGGTTTACCACCGGTAGACCGCCTGTCAAGTTTCGTGTCATTTGGACTTTGTTTGATACTCCAATGGTTAACCGAGGGACCGAAAAGGCCTCGTGTGTGTTGCAGCCCAACACCTCTCCAAAGTGGCCCAAAACCCACCTAAACCTCCTCCATCATCTAGATTGTTCGATCACGATCGCGTGGCCAAAAACCGCACCTCATTTGGACTCTCCTAGCTCCCTCTACCTCTATTTATAGATCCCCTCCCCGAAATCGCGGGCGAAACCCTAACTTCGTCCTCCTCGCGCCGCCGGACATTTCTTCTCCGCGCCCGGACATGTCCGTGCCGCCCTCCTCAGCCAACCACGGCCCGCCACATCGCCTCCACCACCGTCTCGCCGCCGAGGCCCGCTCGGCCTGAAGCGGGCCCCCGAGCCCATCGAGGCGCCCCAAGCATGGAGCGCCCGCCGCCGCTGCCTGGCTCCAGGGCCGCGCCGCCCGCCGGCTCCCCACCGCCATCGCGCCGGCCGAGCTCCGCCACCGTAGCGCCATCGCCCTGCCGCCTCGGACGCCCCGCGCCGCCACCGGAATTGCCGCCCGGCTCCCTGAGCTCCCTCGCCGCCCTCGCCGAGCCTCGCCGCTCCGGGGAGGTCCGCAACTCCGGCCGCCTCCACCCTCGTCGCTGGCGTGCGACACCTCCTACTCCGGCGATCATCGGGGCCCGTGCTGCTACAGTGCCACGGCCGATCCAGATCTGGGAAACCCTAATCACCTCGGTTGACTTTCTCCCCTCTCTCCATAATTTTTTATGCGATCTTCATCATGCCATAACTCTGCATCCGTGGCTCCGATTCGTGCGTGTAGCATGTCAAAATGTTCGTCTCGTCGAGTACATCATTTCATCTCATTGCATCATTTTCATTTGAGCTCATCTTGATGCCAGGAATGCTGTTGGAAGAGGGCTATGTGATGATAGTTTCAGATCTGTTTCAACAAATGCCGTTTTGTCATTTTTGCCATGATTAATGTGTGCATGCTATGATCCTGAGCTCTACATGTGTTTTGTAATATGCCATGCCATATTTATAGGGGTGTATGCCATGTATTTTTGTGATCTTTGTGGTGACTAGCACAAGCATGCAAAGTAGCTTACTCAATGATGCTGATTTCAGGGACTTGGAATTTCACTAATTCTTTGCCCTGTCATTATTTTTATGCCATATGTTCATGTTGATTCCTAGTGATCCATGCCTCTTTTGAGCATGATCAGTAAGGATGTTTTGTAGATAATGTTGTGCTCTATCCATCCATGTCTTTGTTTTCAATTATGGAGCACCCTAGCTTGAGTCAATCGAGCTCTAGTTTTGTTATAAAATGTTCCTGGCAGATTGTTAACATGTTTAGCCATTTTCCCAAGCTTGTTGTAGTTGATCCGTGCATGCTATGATGTTGTTCTTGCCATGTCTAGCTTCTATGCCATGTCTACTTGCTGGGTGTGTGCTTAGTTTATCATGTCATGCTTTGTAGCGAGTGCATCGAGCTCGTTAACATGCCTACTTGATGTCTGTTTTGCCATGTTCCAGTTTTTCACTAAGTCTGAATCTGTTTATGTTTTTGCTATGTTCACATGCTTGCAATTGTATTTTCTGATCACTTTTGGCTCATGGTCACTAAGGGACTTTTGTTGTATGCTTTGAGTAACTTCATACCATGCCTTGCTTTGCCATGCTATGTTCCTGTAGCATGTATTTATCGTGCTCTAAACATTGCTTCCTGATCATAAATTTCTGACATGCTGTTAATTTCACTAAGTCTCAAACATGTAATCTTTTGCTCTGTTGCCATGCTTCTTTGAACCTGTTATTGAGTGAATTAGCTGTAGCTCAGTGTTCATCTTTTGTCAAGCATGATGAGTGGATCCCTGCCATGTATTTTGTTGCCATGCTTGAGTGCAGTAGCTTAATTATCTTGATGCATTTAGGAGGCTACTTGCTGTTTATCGCAGACCGGTGCCATATTTGTTTTGCTTGCCATTTCCAAACCGTGCATCCGATTCCGGCGATCTTTATATCGATTTCAACCGAAATCAACGCCTCTTTCTAGTGGCACTCTTGGATTACCAAGTTGAGGCCAGGTTCAATCATTCCTTTCCAAATCATGCATATGCACCACATACCGCATCCCGCATATCGATATCATGCCATGTTCATGTGTTGGTTGTTTACTATGTTGTGTGCTTCTTTCTGGTGTTGCTTCTTCGGGTCGGTTCCGATAATGTCGCGTTTGTGAGGAACCATTCGACTACGTCTGTTTGTCTTCTTCACAGACTCGTTCTTCTTCCTTGCGGGATTTCAGGCAAGATGACCATACCCTCGAAATCACTTCTATCTTTGCTTGCTAGTTGCTCGCTCTTTTGCCATGCCTATGCTGCGATACCTACCACTTGCTTATCATGCCTCCCATTTTGTTAAGCAAAGCCTCTAACCCACCTTGTCCTAGCAAACCATTGTTTGGCTATGTTACCGCTTTCCTCAGCCCCTCTTATAGCATTGTTAGTTGCAGGTGAAGATTGGAGTTTGTTCCTTGTTGGAACATGGACATTTGTTGGGATATCACAATATCTATTATTTATATTATTGCATCTATATATACTTGGTAAAGGGTGGAAGGCTCGGCCTTATGCCTGGTGTTTTCTTCCACTCTTGCCGCCCTAGTTTCCGTCATATCGGTGTTATGTTCCCGGATTTTGCGTTCCTTACACGGTTGGGTTATAATGGGAACCCCTTGACAGTTCACCTTGAATAAAACTCCTCCAGCAAGGCCCAACCTTGGTTTTACCATTTTCACTAACAACCTACCACCTTCCCTTGGGTTCTGCAGACTCAAGGGTCATCTTTATTTTAACCCCCCCGGGCCAGTGCTTATCTAAGTGTTGGTCCGAAACGGGCAGCCTGCGAGGCCACCTCGGGGCAACTCGAGGGCTGGTTTTACTCGTAGCTTGACCTATCTGAGTGTGCCCTAAGAACGAGATATGTGCAGCTCCTATCGGGATTTGTCGGCACATTCGGGCGGCTTTGTTGGACATGTTTTACCATTGTCGAGGATGTCTTGTAACCGGGATGCCAAGTCCGATCGGATTGTCTCGGGAGAAGGAATATCCTTTGTTGACCGTGAGAGCTTGTGATGGGCTAAGTTGGGACACCCCTGCAGGGATTTGAACTTTCGAAAGCCGTGCCCGCGGTTATGGGCAGATGGGAATTTGTTAATGTACGGTTGTAGAAAACCTAAAGTTGAACTTAATTAAAATACATCAACCGCATGTGTAGCCGTGATGGTCTCTTTCCAGCGGAGTCCGGGAAGTGAACACGGTGTTGGAGTAATGCTTGACGTAGGTTGTTCTAGGATCACTTCTTGATCATAGTGGTTCGACCGTGCTTTTGCCTTCTCTTCTCGCTCTCATTTGCGTATGTTTAGCCACCATATATGCTAGTCGCTTGTTGCAGCTCCACATCATACCTTTACCTTACCTATAAGCTTAAATAGTCTTGATCACGAGGGTGTGAGATTGCTGAGTCCCCGTGACTCACAGATACTTCCAAAACCAGATGAAGGGGCCGATGATAACTCCAGATGATATGGCCGAGCTCAAGTGGGAGTTCGATGAAGACTCTCGCCGTTACTACGTGTCTTTCCCAGATGATCAGTAGTGGTGCCCAGTTGGGGCGACTGGGGACTTTGTCGCATTTGGGGGTTGATCTTCATTTTGGTTCCGTAGTCGGACCTTGAGTGTATTTGGATGATGTAATGTTATTTTCATGTAATTGTGTGAAGTGGCGATTGTAAGCCAACTATGTATCTCTTTCCCTTTATGTATTACATGGGTTGTTTGCAAAGATTACCTCACTTGCGACATCGCTTTCAATGCGGTTATGCCTCTAAGTCGTGCTTCGTCACGTGGGAGATATAGCCGCATCGAGGGCGTTACAATAATCATCATTTTTTGAATTGTAATTTATAGATGAAAGTTGATGTTGTTCGTCCAATTGCCATGTCTTCCATGTAATTCTTTGCGGGGATATTTTTCGACAGTTTAGTGGTTGGACAATTATTAGGAGAGTCATGGAAGTGTGAGTGAATTGACACCTTTGTTAGTCCGCCACATGTCTGGATTTTTACGTCTTTAATTTTATTTGTTGTAGTTGTGGCATACGTTGCAGTACACTGCATTTTCCTTAGTAGTGTACTTTGTTGTAGCTGCACTAGAGTGGTTATGGCAGCTTATGAGATTTCTCCTTTCTTAAATTGCATTTTGTGTTATAGAGGACTGCATAATATGCATTTTCGTACTACATTAGCAGTATGGTTAATGTCCATTATATACTTGTGTTAGCTGAATAGTTATTATAAAAAAATTTGAACTACATACTATGAGAATTCTTTTGAACATCATATGTTAACTGCAAAGTTTCGACCATTCGCGTTTCATTGTCACTGTTTAGAGGACTGATTTTTTATATTTTAGGACCACACTATGTGTTTGAGAGAACTGCATTACTACTAGCAGCAACTTGTCTAAAAAGGGCGATAAAATGATGTAGTTGGGGTTGGATACTTTAAATAGGCATCGTTCAAAGTGTCTGATGGACATAATTTTAAAAGCATACAACATAAGCAAAGCATTAGAAATATGCCACTGATGGCTTGCTTCATATTAGACAACCTAAAGTGCAAATATTTTAAACTAGAGGGAGCCTTCTTCTTTGTAGAAAAACACCATGGCCACTTCTCCGACCTCAAAGCCATTCTGGGAGACAAAATCTTTCCAACCAGTAGTTATGTTGATGCAGTATTCAGAGTCGATGTGGTAGTCAGCTTGCATGTCTGCATACCCATTGTTGTGTTGTGTCTCCATAGTAACCTTCCTTGAACTCAGAGCGGGGAATTTTATTGTGGATGGCAGTTTCTGCATTTTGGAATGGTTGGAAAAAAATTATAAGTAAACAACAAATGTTTTTCTTTAAAGTAGGATGATCTGTTTATTTTGACTTAAATACTTACATATATATATACGGAATTACAATGTATGAACAAACTTATATACGAAATTGACCTCTAGTTTTACTAGGATATATATTATACTGCAACATGCTTGTACTGCAAGGTCAGTTACAGTGTACTTCGCCAGCATGTTAAGAGAACTGCAACACTGATCTACTGACCCTCTTTTTTGTTCGTGTGTTGGGTTCTGATCTAACTAGTGTCGATACCTCGTGTGGTACTGAATACAAGTAGGCGGAAGCATCTAGTCTTAATAGCAACAAATCTGAACAACAATACAAATTCTGTTTTGTATTTTGTTGTCACTACTGAACAAATTGATTGAACTATATATTCCAATGTGGATTTGCAGCCTAGATTATGTCGAAAATTGTGAGGAGAAAACATACCCAACTTTCCTGCAGATCAGCGGTTGTGAGGCGATGAAGAAATGGAGCCCGAAACCCCCTGTTGGGTATCATCAGGCACCCGAGCATGCTGTGCCACTCGGTGTTGGTGAAGCTCTAGACCTTCTGTGTACACGCATGTGTCCGCTACCGGCACCATTCTTGTCAAACACCCGCACTTACAGTCCATGGCAGGTTCAGTGGAATTTTAGAGTAGAGCTGGGGATGGGATGAACCCTAGATCTATGACTTGATGAAAAAAGAGGAACAGGGGGAGGAGTTGTGTTAGTCTGGAGCACGAATGGATACGTTTTTATGCAACCAATTGAGCAACGGAAGTAATAAATGTTGTGGTTGGTGTTAGGTGGTGGATTTGTTCTGATTCAGTGTACGCGAATGCATTTGAGAAGCAACATGACTGCTTACTTGAAAATACCGAACTACATTGTCATATCACGACAAACTGCGGAACGTGTGGTTGGTCCTGTGTTTGTGGAGTGGCATGTGGGATTTTTTTTAATTTTCAATGGCCTCTCTTTTGTCTATTGGGCCGGTGTTCGGGGAGTGAAGACGCATTGGGCCCAAGTCAGCCAGTGAGTACGGTGTGTGTGCGGCCTAATGTTTAGTCCCACCTCGCCCGCGAAAGGCGCGCCCGACCTATTTATAAGTGCTGGCAAGGCAGCAGTATCGATCTCCTCTAGTTACTTATTTGGGCGCTTATACACGGTGCTCGCTTCTCTATGCTCTCTGACCTATGGGCCCATGTGGGCCCGGCCCCATGCATCGTGGCTCAGAACGACTCGGCTGCAATGGGCATAGATCTACTACGAGACTGGCTGGGGTCGGTTGCACCTGGGTGGTCAATTTCTTTTTAATATTTTCTCTCATGTTTTTTTCCAATGTAGGGGCGTGCACTCCTTAGTAAATCGTCTATGCACTGCATTGATCAGGGATCTGTACTGCATGTGCATGCATTCCGTACTACATGTACAGTTCTCATTTTGTTTTCGTGTTTTTGCTCTTATGTATTCTTTTTCAAATGTAGGGGCGTGCATTTCTTAGTAAATCATCCATGCACTGCATTGATTATGTTTCTGTACTGCATGTTCACATATTCCGCACTACATATACAGGTCGCATTTTGCTTTTTGTGTTTTTGCTCTTATGTATTCTTTTTTTTTCAAATTTAGGGGCATGCACTGCTTTGTTGGCTATGTGTAAACTTCATTCGACAGAGTCTGTACTGCATTCATTCACAATTTGCACTGCATGCGTCCTATTTTCACACTACGTCTTATTTCGTTTTGTGCACTGCTCAAATCTAATGATACATAAGCTAACAACAGAAAACAAATTATCACAAGCATTCTATACGACAAGTTCATCACAAGCAAACTAAGTTCATCATTACAAGCGATTCTGCATCACAAGCAAACTGAGTTCAGCAAAAGCAAATGATCACAATCAAACTAACGATACATAAGTAAACAACATAAATAAAATTAGATGATAATTCTAAAATGCCGCTAGCATTGTTGACTCTTGGCCGGCACCATCTTCTACTTCACCAGTTAGCGTCTCCCCATCCTCAGCTACTCCTGGCACGCTTCTTAGGGGGCTCCTCCTTCTCCAGCTTTGCACGGTGTAGCCCATCCTAGGTGAGGGTGATGCAGTTCCATATCTCGTACGCTGCGTAGGCGTCCTTGGCCGCGTACTCGATGTGCCACATGGACAGAGGCAGGGTGGCCCAGCACTTATGTTCATCATCGGTGATCTTCTTCTTCATGTTGTTGTAGTAGTCGTCGATAAACATGCCAGAGATGTCTCCAAGAGAGTCCAACTCGATGGGTGATGGTTTATCTCTCATTCAGCTGACGGCGGTCATTTGATGCTCATTCGGACGTACCAAATTGACCAAACCATTACATCAAACCACATGCAGTACAATGCCTAGGGCATTCGTGACATTGATAGCTATGGCTGCTTTGTGTTCAAGAAAGTTCCCAGCTCCGTTGAGCCAGTCATATTCATCTGGAAGCGGGTTTACAGCCTCGGAAACCACTCCATGTTCCTCGGGCTCAATTATCCGATCATCCAACCAATCATCGATCATATCACCGGCGATGATTACCGTGCTATTCAACTTCCATTTGCCAGGGGGAACTATGTTTACACATCATACCATGGGTTTCATGAATCACAATATCTAGAGATTCGTTAACATAGCTTGTTGCCAGAAAATCTTTAGTGTGTGAAAGGCATCAAGCTTCCATGCGATGGATGGATTTTGCAAAGTCGACATGCGGTGATGTGGTTCATGCCAACAGCAAATATGCGCAACTTGATTCGTACTGATATCTAGACTGAGCCATGTATCCTGCTACTGTAGCATGCCCCTGTTTTGTTGGATATTATGTACTATTGTTAGTTTGAAGCACTCCTCTTGTTTGAAGGATAGATACCTTTCTGGGAACAAGTGCATCCTAACTCACCTGCGTAGGATGTACTGATAATGATGATGGAGATGTTGTACAGAAGCCATATATATATAAACACTATTCTGATCACGGGATTAGAATAATATTCTGATCACAACCTGAACTGCCTGAGTAACGCGCCTGACCTTCCCTCTGTACGAACCCGACCTTCGGGCTATCTTCTCAACTGTGCCTTCTACCGCGAGTTTTTCTAATTGTTCATGTTGTTGGCAATGTAAGTGTAATGTTTACACGGTTTTTAGAATCTAAATGCTTGTTTTGATTAGGAATCTAGCTCGTTGGCGGATTTGCTCTCGGGCGGTGATGAACATGGGTCTGTCACAAGTGTTTTGCATGTACTGGATGTTCTAGGATCCCTAATAAGATGAGAATTGGGTTTAGGTGTGAGTTTACTTCATGATTTGTTGTTATTTTCGAACGAATTCGATTTGGTGTTCTGCCACCTCTGTTCTTCGTCTACGGGATTGGTTTTGGCCGCTGTTGTAGATTTGTAGGTTTTCTGTTCAAATTGGGTGTGGATTTGTGTGCATTAGTGAGACACAATGCTGCCCATGTTGTTTATTTGAATATGCGAGCTCATACAAATCGAAATCCGGCGATTGGATCTTCTGCTTCCCGTCGTGGTTTTTTGTTCGAGGGACAGTATGATGGGGATCATTTTCTTATTTATCCGGAGCATGATGACGTTCGAAATGGTGGTTGAATCCTCCCCGTTTTGTTAATTCTATTTGGCTGGCTCATTCATTCAGAAATTGTGGATTGCACTTTCTGCCTCTCATGGCGGTTTTGTTGTTCGAGCGCACTGATTGATGGCGGATCTTTTTTGTATGTTTTATCTGGAGTATGACGATGTTCGAAATGGCTTTTGACGTGTCGGAATTGACCCAAACGATTAAATCTGGGAACCAAATTTAATCGGGGTTGTGGTTTCAATCAATTTTCATTCTGTTGTACAAGCTAGACTGCTAGAACTTTCGCACCTGAACTTCTGTGCTATAAGTAGATGCTTGAATTCAGTCGATGGTTTGTTATTTTTGATGATCCACTATCTTCAGTAGATGCTGGACTTCTTTCTAATTAATGGTTGAACTTCTGGTTTTCATGTGCTTCAGGTGTCCTCCAGCATCTTGGAAGTCTCCATGTGCTTCGGGTGTCATCCATTTTTGGTCTGGAGCAGTTTGGCAATGCTGTTGCTGCGTTTGAGGGGTGACCCATTGAGGGGGTGGTGCAACGCGTACGGGCTTGGGATTGAGTACTTGCTGCTGGGAACTTCTAAGCTTCTTCATGCGTCTCTCATCTTCCTGTCAAAAAAGAAAAAGAAATGTTTATTAGCACCCAAGTTACATCTGCCTATACCTTTCTAACTGAACTTAGCATTATTCACAGCCTGAACTTCTCATATATAAAGCTATTTGTAGTCTGGACTGATGCTCATAAACTACCTGAACTTCACATGGCTGTAAGGAGGCAGATTTTCTACTATTTGCAGCCTGGACTCATGCTCACAGACTACATGAACTTCACATGTTACAGCAGGCAGATTTAAAAAAAGCTTTTGTAGCCTGGACTGATGCTCAGAGATGTACCTGAACTTCTCATGGATGTGAAGTTTAGGCAGATTTACTACTATTTTTGGCATCCTGAACTTCTCATGGACTGATGCTCACAGATGTACCTGAACTTCTCATGGGTGTGAAGTTCATGCAGATTTACTACTATTTTTGGTAGCCTGAACTTCTCATGGACTGATGCTCACAGATGTACCTGAACTTCTCATGGATGTGAAGTTCAGGCAGATTTACTACTATTTTTGGCAGCCTGAACTTCTCATGGACTGATGCTCACAGATGTACCTGAACTTCTCATGGATGTGAAGTTCAGGCAGATTTACTATTATTTTTGGCAGCCTGAACTTCTCATGGACTGATGCTACACACCACCTGAACTTCTCATGGCAGTAAGAAAATAACAAGCAGAGGGAAGAAGTTCAACCATACCCTGGCTAGAAGTTCGGCCAACCTTTTTCCAGCAGCTGATAGGCCACCTTGTGAGCAATTTGTCGGAGAGCTAGGAGAGGAACCGCATGGCAATCCATGACTTGCATAGGGCGCGAAGTTCATCTGCACGAAGCAAGAAGGTCAGGCAAGGGATGATTGAAGAAGAAGGAGACAAGTGGGAGGAAGTTCATGTACCGCTGCTGGATTTGAAGGCGCCTCTGATGCCGCCTTCGCCGCGGAGTTGCCCCGTTGGCCGCGCCGTTCGCCATAGCTTGCGTCGGGGCCGTCATCTTCTCTGCAAATGCGTCGGGCGGTGAAGATGGAAGGAGGATGCGGCTTACGGAAGTCCATGGCGGCTTCGCCGGGTCCAGGCGACGTGGGCTCCCTCACGCCGGCGTCCGCCGATGGTCGGCCAGGATCTGGGGAAGGAGGGGAGGGGCCGGATCCTGCTGGCCAGGAGCTAGAGACGGGGGGAGGCGGTGGATCTGGCCGGCCAGGAGCTGGAGACGGGGGGGGGGAGGTGGCGGATCCGGCAAAGATCGGCGGCGACCACGGGGGGGGGGGGGGGGTCAGGGGATCGAGGGGAGGAGGGGGGCTGGGGCGGCTCAGGATCGGGATCAGGTGGATCCTGTCGGGGAGCCTCGGGATCCAGTGGATCCTGTCGGGTCGGGTAGCAGTTCAGAAGTTCGGGAGGGCCCTATCGGGCCCTATATAGGGGCTGCTGTGATCCAAATAACTATTCTAATCCTAGGATTAGAATAGTGCTGTCCTATATATATATATATATATATATATCAATTAGGCTTCAAGTGCGTACTTGTTGGTGATAGTGTTGTCCAATGGGAATTATATTTTGTATTACTCATGTAGCCTAGAAAGTCTGTCGTGCGACCTTGTAACTTCTTACTCCATTTCAAAATTTGTACTAGTCCTATATATCGTATATTTTGCTACGCGTACTACTACCTCCCTCCTAGTTTATTTGTCCCCTTCATAATTTGTGTCAAATTTTGACCATAAATTTGACTAACTAAATGTTAATGCATGTCACAAAAAATTATATCGTTTTATTCATATTTGAACATAGTTTCCAATGGAATAATTATCGGTGACATGCATTGAAATTTTGTTAGTTAAACCTATGGTTAAAATGTGACACTAAATACGACTAGTAAGTAGTACAGTAGCAGTTCTAGTATACGTCGGTCAAATTATTCATCATGTCCTCACATTGAATTGACGTGACAACACGCTGTGCGTGAGGTGACATAAGTGTCCCGGCGGCGTGTTCAGGTATTGAGGACTTCTGATTTGGAGTACCACTTATTTGTCAAAATCTTTCATCATTCACTTAAAATAGTCGATTGATCATAGATTGAGTATCATATAACTGGAATTAACCGATGCAAGTCCAAGAACGATTGGCCGGTGCTGCCGGATGGTGTCAAGTTCGATCCCATGGACCAGGAGCTGATCGAGCACCTTGAGGCCAAAGTGAGTGCTAACAGTGCGAGATCTGACCCTCTAATCGATTTGTTCATACCAACCATCGACAGCGAGCATGATATATGCTAGACCCATCCTTAGAAACTTCTAGGTAAAACTCCGATCGGCCGTCTACTTGCACAAACATATTCCTTGGTGTATAGCTCTATTTTTCTTTTTAGACGTAGACCTAGTGAAGCAATTACAATTTGACAGTTAATAAAAAGTGAAACAAGTGACTACAACATGCCAAAGATGTTACGAAAATGCCAACTGCGTACACTAAAACATGTATTCGACAGTACTACAGGGATCACACTGAGTGGCCTAAGCAAGCATTTCTTCCAGCGCAACTCTAGGGCATTCAAAAGGGGCACATGGATGCGTCGCAAGATACAGCCGGAGTGCGGCATGCACGTGATGTGGCACAAGACCGGCAATACCTTGCTGGTGAAGGTCAACGGCCGGCAGACGGACAGCAAAAAGGATCGGTGCTGCACACCAACAAGAACTTCAACTAGTAGAGGACCAACTGGGTGATGCACCAGTACCACCTCGGGGACCTGGAGCAAGAGCTGGTCCTCTGCAAGATTTTCTACCAAACGAACACTAGGGCCAGGACTAAAAAGATTATAAGTTAATTTGGTATTGGTACTTGTACTACCTTGTCGTCCACAAGTTGGTATTGTTGTTAACGATCTTCCGGTATGAACTTGGCATTTGATTCCAACCATCATGATGAGGGTCGACATGGATATAAAGCTGAATCATTTGTTTCGAAAACGAATTTTCAGGCACCTGATTTTTCTTTGATGGGTAGCATAAGCATTTGCTGTTCGAATTCCCAGTTCTCCAAATTTTTCAAAACAAGTGCATGCACTCATTATCACGATGAAACAACAATATACCTGCTGGATTACAGTTATCAGTCCGTACTTGCAGAATTCTCTCGTTTATTGAGCAGGTATATTGTTTTTTCAGGTCGAGCAAGTTTCAACTGGGCTGTAAACTACCCAGGCTTGGTTTTGTTTTTAACAGGCCCAGCCCATGACGGCAACGGGGCACAAAGATCCAGCAAGTATCTACTGGCCTCTGGCCCGCCAATGTTAATTATATTCTGTCTTAGAACATCCGCAGACAGTTTTTTTCTGAATCAAATACACAACACAGTTCTATTTTCCTCTTGAAACACCATGTCCTACTTCCGTTTCCTATTCTCTACCTATAGTTTTACTAGTTCATGTACATGTATCATTATATTGAAAATACAGAAAGTTCCCTTTTCATATTTACATCCTTGTTTTTGTTCTTGTTTTCCCTCCTAGCGCTAATTTTTGTACCATTGGTTTTCCCTTAAACCAACTCAATTGTCCCACATCTTATTTGCTTACAAAAACACAATGAATTTTTGGAAAATCAATAAGTTCTTAAAAAATAAATGTTTATCATTTTGGGATTACACCAGTCCGGACTCCACCGAAATATGCAAAATAAGGTTGAAATTTTTTACCGTGGTCCTGGGCAGAAGATGGGTTGTAATAAATTACTTAAGAATTAACAAATGGGCTGTAAATTATTAAAAAATAGCAAATGGGCTCTATGTTGTCTGCCACAGATTTGGAGGCTGACTTGTGGGCATACTAAGTTCAAGTATACACGAGGTTTCTCAAAAAAAGAAACTAAGTCAACAATCGACTCTACCAGCGTCACACTGTTAGATACGGCAATCATGCTTCTTCAGTCTCTGATCTTCTTGCTCCAGTCGGCGGAACCGCCTGCTCCTGCCTCCTGTGGCCGGTTCTGCTGCAGGGCAGGCCTCACGGCCCCACCATACTCGCATCCCTGGCCTGGCTATCCCTCTACTCACCCACGCCTCCTGTTATTATCCGGCGATGGCAGCCGAACCAGTCAACCCTCGTACTCCCCACCGTGTTGGCAGCCACTTTCATGTCTTCCTCGGCTACGTGTCATTCCCTTCGTAGGCCTCGCTGTCATCCACTACCCTGGTGCTCTCAGTGCGGCGTGTCAACATGGTCAACGAACGACATCCATCGGAAGTGGACTGTACGTGGAGAGGCTGACAACTGCATCCACGGCCGCACACAAGGAAATGCCTCCTTATTACGCGCAAAATAATGATTCCTCCACCTGACATCTAGGACCCACTGGAAGGTCCTCTGTATTTTGCGAAAGAACGTTGCTCCTGCTGGCATCTCGGACCCACCAGCTATATCTTCGCACATAAGGAAGAGTGCCTCCTTATTACGCACAAAAAATGAATACTCCACCTACTAGCTGGGACCCACCATATGGGAGGCTGACTTGTGGGCTTACTAAGTTGACGCGGATGGAGGGCTTTGTTAACTTAGTCAATATGAACGATTCTAGCTCCAGTGACCATACGATGTCCATCCAATGGCCGTAGTGCTTCTTCAACTTCTGGTATTCTTGCTCCAGCCGCCCAAACCAGCGCCGGTCATGTCGCCTGCTCCTGCCTCCCATGGCTGGTTGTGCTGCCGCGGAGGCCTCACTGCCCCCAACTACTCCCACCGCTGCCCAGGCCATCCCTCTACTCACCCACACCCCCTGTTATTCTGCGGCGACGGCAGCCTCACACTGAAGACGAACCAGTGAACCCTCGTACTCATCTCCGCATGGGCATCCACTGCCGCGTCTTCCCCGGCTCCGCGTCAGCCCCTTCCTAGGCCTCGCCATCGTCCATCGCCTTGGTGTTCTTGGTGCGGTGTGGTCAATGTGGTCAATGAACGACTTCCATCGGAAGAGTACTGTACGTGGAGAGCCTGACAACTGGGTCCACGGCCGCAGCAAGGAAGTGCCTCCTTATTACGTGGAAAATAATGATTCCTCCACCTGACAGCAGGGACCCACCGGACGGGCCACCGCATTTCGCAAAAGAAACGTTCCCCCCCTGACTGCTGGGACCCGCCAGCTACATCTTCGCATGCAAAGAAGTGCCTGATAGTCAGGACCCACCTAGTCGAAGTGTACGTAGTGTTGTCATTCTGGTCGTAAACACGTATGTACATACGATCGGTCTATCTGCAGGCTCCAGCGATGAACCGTTGTCGTGTAAGGAAGGGCACGTGTCATAGTATAGGCGCACACGTGTCGTAGTAGAGGCGCGCAAGTAGCATGTCACGCATTCCCGTTAATGTCGTGTACACGTACGTACATCCAGGGTGCAAGAAAGTAAATACGGCCATGTATGTACATACAGGCACGGTCTCAAACACCTACTCGCGCATACGTATGGCCAGGGCTCATGTACATGGCTGGGTCGGAACGGAGAAACTGCATCATCGTCGTTGCGTTCATCAGGAGCCAACCGGTTTGGATGGAATAGCCGATCAAAACGAGGCCTCG
Organism: Triticum aestivum; assembly: GCF_018294505.1. Classification (NCBI taxonomy): domain Eukaryota; kingdom Viridiplantae; phylum Streptophyta; class Magnoliopsida; order Poales; family Poaceae; genus Triticum; species Triticum aestivum. The sequence continues at coordinate 338,618,826 of NC_057809.1, forward strand.
CGTACCGCAGAACGGAGGAAACCACCTTGTGTTCGATCGGCCACGATCAAAACGGGATCCTGTTCATCGAGAGGGGTCTGGCATACTGCAAAACAAAGGAAACAGACTTATCTTGGACCTCCTATGGTCGGAATGGTGTCCATATGATCGGGAGGGGTGTGGTGTACCGCAAAACAGAGGAAACAGACTTGTGTTGGAACGCTACGGTCGAAACGGGGGTCCTATTCATCGGGAGGGGTGTGGCATACCACAAAATGGGACTCCACTAGATATTGTTCATCTCCACCATTGACTGCCTCCACGGGCTACTGTTCATCCACCGTCAACCTCCTCCAGCATCCAACTGCGACTGTTCATCCACGGGCTCCTGTTCATCCAGCCTCCACTGCTCCTCCACTAGCTACTGTTCAACCAATACTCGCCATGGGGTCCTGTTCAACCACCCCTCCACGGGCTACCGTTCATCTAGCCCTCCACCGGCTACTGTTCAGCCAACCCTCCACGGGGTCCTGTTCATCCAGCCCTCCACGGGGTCCTGTTCATCCACTCCCCACCGGGAACTATTCATCCACCCCCCCAACAACGCTCAATGTTCATGAAGAGGCAGTATCGACCTGCTTCACTTAGCAGCATTAGCGAAGGAATCACTCGGGTTCAGTTAACAACAAGGGATCAATCGGGGTTTAGTAACGTAGCCAGTACAATCGCTCGGGTTTAGTTAGAGCCCAACGCCTCGCTCGAGTTCAGTTAGAGTGCAATGAAACATCTCCAACGTATCTATATTTTTTTATTGTTCCATGCTGTTTTATTATCAATCTTGGATGTTTTATAATCATTTAATAGTCATTTTATCTCATTTTTGGTAATAACCTATTGAGATAGTGCCCGGTGCCAGTTCCTGTTTTTTCCATTTTTTTATAGGGCATGAAATCAATATCAAACAGAGTCCAAATGGCACGAAACTTTGCAATGATTTTTATGGGCCAAAAGGAAGCAGATGGGCCCTGGTTGCACCTGGGGGGTGCCCCGTGGGGGGCTCAACCCACCAAGGCACGCCAGGAGGCCCTAGCGCGCCCAGGTGGGTTGTGCCCACCTCGGGTGCCCCTCGGACCGCCTCTTTGCTCTATAAATACCCAAATATTCCAAAAACACTAGGGGAGTCGATGAAATATTCATCCAGCCGCCGCAGAGTCCAGAAACACCAGATCTAGTCTAAACACCATCATGGAGGGGTTCACCACTTCCATTGGTGCCTCTCCGATGATGCGTGAGTAGTTCTTTGTATACCTTCAGATCCATAGTTGGGAGCTAGATTCCTTCATCTCTCTCTCTTGATCCTCAATACAATGGTCTCTTGGAGATCCATATGATGTAACTCTTTTGCGGTGTGCTTGTTGGGATCGATGAATTTCGAGTTTATGATCAGATCTATGTTTTTATATCCATGAAAGTATTTGAGTTTCTTTGATCTCTTTTATGCATGATCTCTTATAGCCTCGTAATTCTTCTCCGATATTTGGGTTTCGTCTGGCCAACTCGATTTATTTATCTTGCAATGGGAAGAGGTGCCCGGTAGTGGGTTCGATCTTACGGTGCTTGATCCCAGTGACAGAAAGGGAACCTACATGTATGTATCGTTGCCACTAAAGATAAAAAGACAAGATCTATATCTACCGCCATATAGATAAACGAATCGTGTCTACATCATGTCATCGTTCTTATTGTATTACTCTATTTTTCCAGGAACTTGATACACAAGATGCATGCTGGATAGCGGTCGATGTGTGGAGTCATAGTAGTAGATGCAGGCAGGAGTCGGTCTACTAATCTTGGACGTGATGCCTATGTAATGATCATTGCCTGGATATTGTCATAATTATTTGCTATTTTTCTCGAGAGAAGCCACTAGTGAAACCTACGGCCCCCGGGTCTTATTTCTCATATATTTGCCTTTGCGGACTACTTTTTCCTTGCTTTTATTTTCAGATCTATTAAACCAAAAATACAAAAATACTTTGTTGCACTTTATTTTATTTGCGATCTATTATTTCAATCTATTACAACTTTCTCCCGTCAAGACGCAATTTCTGGCACCGTTACCCGAAAGGGATTGACAAGCCCTTTAACAAGTCGGGTTGCAAGGTGTTGTTATTTCTGTGCAGGGGCTGTTTACATTGTGTTGCTTGGTTCTCCTACTGGTTCGATACCTTGGTTTCATAACTGAGGGAAATACTCACCCGCGTTCTGCTACATCATCCCTCCCTCTCCGGGGAAATACCGACGTAGTTCCAACTGCCATCACGCAATGCCTCACACACACGCGCGTACGTGTACGAGAGAAACGCACAAATCTCCATGCATCGCTCGGCCCCGACCACCCACCGTAACCAGGAACTCCCTGATATTTTCCTCACCCTCGCTTCTACCACGGTTTTTCTGTCATGGACGGCCCGAGGAATATCATGCAGCTGCGTCTTTGGCCCGCCCAGGACGAAAAGCCCATTTTTTGTCATGATTTTTTGTCATAGAAGTAGGAGCCCACCACATCTATGATGATACCGGGTTTTGTTACAATTATCATCACAAAAGTGTCATAAGCATGACATAAAAAATTCATTTAGCCCAAAATGTCACGGATGTGTCTTTTTTTGTAGTGTTGATCTTCAATACAGTGTTCTCCTCGATGTTCTTGGAGTTCTATTCGATGTAATGTTCTTTTGCGGTGTGTTTGTTGGGATCCGATGAATTGTGGGTTTATGATCAGATTATTTATGAATATTAATTAAGTCTTCTCTAAATTCTTTTATGCATGATTATTATAGAATTGTATTTCTCACTAATCTATCTCTTTAGTTTGGCCAACAAGATTGATTTTATTGCAATGGGATGTGCTTTGTGATGTGTTCAATCTTGCGGTGCTCAATACTAGTGACAAAAAGGGACATGACATGTATTTTTATTGTTGCCATTAAGGATAAAAATATGGGGTTTATTCATATTGCTTGTGTTTAATTTGTCTACATCATGTCATCTTGCTTAAGACATTACTCTGTTTTCATTAACTTAGTACCCTAGATGCATGTTGGATAGCGGTTGATGGGTGGAGTAATAGTAGAAGATGCAGCCAGGAGTCGGTCTACATTTCTATGATGTGATGCCTATATAAATGATCATTACCTTCAATATCGTCATAACTATGCGCTTTTCTATCAATTGCCCAACAGTAATTCATTCACCCACCGTACTTTAGGTGCTCGAGAGAGAAAACTCTAGTGAAAACTATGACCCAGTGTCTACTTTTATCATATATAAAATCCAAAAATACCTTGCTGCACTTTTGCAATTTATTTATTTGCCTACCTCTATGAGCTTTGATCCTTGCAAATAACCGCCGAGGGGATTGACAACCCCGTTTGCGTTGGGTGCATGTAATTGCTTTTGTGTGTGCAGGTGCTGCTAATGAGGTTCTGTGTGGTTCTCCTACTGGATTGATAACCTTGGTTCTTAACTGAGAGAAATACTTACTCTACTGTACTCCTTCATCCTCTCCTCTTCGAGGAAATCCCAACGCAGCTCACAAGTAGCAGGAAGAATTCTTGGCGTCGTTGCCCAGGAGACATCACCGAAACCTATCAAGTACCTTCGCATAAACTATCATCTACCTGATCTTATTTTTATTTTCCTTCTCATTCGCCTTTACCTCTTATTTTCATCTCCCCCACTTCTATTTTTTTACAAAACACAAAAGTATTTTTATCTACTCGTTTGCTTGTTTTGTCGCTATGTCTTAGGATAAAATATTTGATCCTTATCATAAGAGGTTGGCGGAAATAGAGAACACTATTAAAAACTTTATGTTCACACAATTTGAGCATAATTTTATTTACTAGGAAATTAAAGAACATTATTCCTTGTTGGATTCTATTTTAAAAAAACTTCATAATATCAATCAAGAGGTCACCAACCTCCAATCTCAACTTGCTCGTACTAAAAAATTGCTAGGAAAGATTCACGATAAACAAACTACGCTAGCAAATAAAATGACCGCTAAGCCCGAGCCTTTTACTCATGATGAGGATATTAAAATGATTGGTATCTCACCCATAGAATCTTTATTTCATAATATAAAACTTGATTAAAAGGGGACCAAAGATGAGTCAACTTTAGCTAGAAGGCATCCCAATTGTTCGGAGGGTGACAATCGTAATGATAAAAATTATAAAAGTGGGTTTGTAGAGGTCAAAACTTTAAATAGTGATGTGCCCACTACTTTGGATTTCAAGGATTTTAATTATGATAGTTGGTCTTTAACTGAATGTCTTTCCTTGCTACAATCCATGATAAATTCACGCAATGCTTATGAACAAAATAACGCCTTTACTAAACATATTGTAGAAGTTATAATGAAAGCTTTGGAAGAAAAACTAGAATTGGAGGTTTCAGTACCTAGTAAATTATAGGATGACTGGGAACCTACTATTAAAATAAAGATTAGAAATCATGCCTGCAATGCTTTATATGATTTAGGTGCTAGCGTTTCCACTATGCCAAAATCTTTATGTGATGTGCTAGGCCTTCATGATTCAGATGAATGTTCCTTTAATTTCCACTTAACGGATTCAACTATTAAGAAACCACTGGGTAGAATAAATTATGTTCTTATTCTTGCAAATAGAAAATTATGTACCCATTGATTTCATTGTGCTTGATATTGATTCCAAATCGTCTTGTCCTATAATACTAGGTAGGCCTTTCCTACGCACCATAGGTGCTATTGTTGATATGAAAGAAGGTAATATAAGATTCTACTTTCCATTCAAGAAAGGAATGGAACACTTAGATAGAAATATAATTAAGCCACCATTTGAATATATTATGAGGGCCACCTGTAGAATTAATTTGAAGGATGATAAGACTATAAACTATGCCTTAAGCCTAGCTAGGGGTGTATAACAATAATGCTTGTTGGGAGGCAACCCAATAGTTATGTTTATTTTTCCATTTTGTTTTCTGTTTTTGAGTGTGCACACAATTATGCTACTATTATGGTTATGTTTCTTTGTTTAAATTAGTGCTTGTGCCATGTAAAGCCTGTGGGATGATTTGGTTGATAGTTGATTGATTATGTGAAGATACAGAAACTTTTGTGCCCAGTATCATAATATTTTAAATCCACTAGAACGTGATAAAATTCTAAATTTTTTACACATGATTTATATACAAATGTCCCACGTTTTCGTAATTTTCAGAATTTTTAGAGTTACAGAAGTATATTCATTGTTCAGATCATTACAGACTATTATGTTTTTGACAGATTATGTTTTTGTTGCATAGTTTGCTTGCTTTAATGAATCTATGGATTGTATCAGGGGGTATATGTCATAGTGAAGTTAGAATATAGTAGATATTATGCAATAAAAAATATGAATGGGTTAAGAACAATACCTAAAGTTTATGATTTTCTTGTTATACTAACGAATCTCACGAGTTTTCTATTGAGTTTTGTGTGATGAAGTTTTCATGTTTTGGGTGAGATGACGATGCATGAAGGAATAACTAGTGGAAAGACCCTAAGCTTGGTGATGCCCATGGCACCCAAAGTCAATATTCAAGGACAACCAAGCATCTATTCTAGGGGATGCCCCAGAAGGCATCCCCTCTTTGTTCTACCAACCATCAGTATATTACTTGGAGCTATATTTTTATTCATCACATGATATGAGTTTTTCTTGGAGAGTCTTGTATTACAGTTTTTTCACAATCATCTTTGCTTCACACACCTTTTTATAGGGACACACATTTATTCATGATTTGTTAGAATACTCTATGTGCTTCACTTATATCTTTTGAGCTAGGTAGTTGCTCTAGTTCTTGACTTACATCTTTTAGATCACGATGGTGGTTATATTTTAAAGAAATAGTTGCACTCTGATGCTTCACTTATATCGTTTTGAGATTCTAATAAATAAGAATGGCAATATGCACTGGTTATGAAGTTGGTCCTAATATGATAGGTATTCAAGAGGGATATAATAAAAACTTTCATGTAGATCATTGAATATGATAAGTTTTGTGGCACCCCAGCTCAGAGAAACCGGAATGCCCCGTATTCTAGCCCAAATATTGAGGAGAAGTCTTCTGCAATACAGCACTGCTTAGCATAGAATACATCAGCTCTTTATTACAAGTTGTGTGGGTAGAAGGAAGATTACATTGGCACGACGACACTATGCCTGCCACGGTTGCTCCATGCAATCAGCAGAACAACACGATGCAGCGAAATAACTCTAGCGTCGGAACAGCGATGACGGTGATGAACTCCACTCCGCAGGGACTCTGGCTGGAGCGCTTATCCTAGCTTACATGAACGGACACCTCGACAAACAATCAAGCACTCACGACATCACCTACAATCTGGCATGACATGCCAGGTCTGTACATTGAATGTACTTGCAAGCTCATAATAACTAGAAGCATTCAAGAGAAACAACACCATGGCAATTACAGGTTAAGCAAGAATTATCATGAGATCGTCAGGATAACATGTCTTAAACAACATGTACATGATACAGCTAGAACAATATGAGCATGTCATGAACATTTAATTCTGACGATACTAGCATGCAACATGATGACACTATATTCACCACTTATTCTACTCGGGTTACCTCGTAACCACCACTTCCATCACTTACCAACCTCGGACATCACACGAGCATATCAGCATCAAATCAAGCTTGGTATGAACAATACCGTAGTGATCATTAAATGACCACAAAGAGCTTGATCTTTACCCATGATTCTCGCACAACATTACGAATATCCAACAACTCGGTATCCTTGATACCAAGGTGGTCACTCACGGATCACAAACAGAACCACACTTGGCTCAATGGGTTACCTCGTAACCAAATAGTGATCATTCATGGATCACATAACCAACTTATCTCATCATCGAACCAGGGTTGTTATTAGGCACATTACTATTATTACTGTTGACCCACAGTGTGACCAACTATGAACTAGGCCCTTATCCGTGGGTGCGGCTATCGATAGATTTAATATACACTCTGCAGAGGTTAGCACACTGTACCCACACCACGGAACCCATGGCCTCGCACTCCCATTCGGGTGGACCAACGGTGTTCTGACAAAACAGTTCTACTGCCATGACACCCTCCCGGCAACTCCGAAAAACTCCCCTTTGGGCTAAGTCATGATTGGCCCCGTGCCTACCGAAGACACCAACGGCCACCATCGTGGCAAAACATAAACTGTCCCAAACAGGGACAAGGTACCATAACAACAACAACGGGCACACAAGGCTTATTTCCGCCTACCTAATTTGGGTAGCGCGTGCCCATAACCTTCCCTCATTGGAGGCACCGGCGAGAGGCATGATAATAAAGCTAGTTAGGACCTTCCCATTAGGAAAATGTGGTTGCACTGGTCAGCTTGATATGGTGGCACCATGACTCAACCAACAGTTATTCAAGTTCAATTTAATCCGGTTAAACTTGAATGCAAAATGCTGAGCCAAGATAAAATAACATAATGCAATTACAATACATGAGCATGATATCAACATAAGCATGGGGGTGCAACATAACTATCAACCATATCAACAATGAATCACATCCAACTAAGCATAGAATAATGACGAGCATAAATATTACAAGTATAACACTACTCATAGCATAACATGACCACTAGCATCAACAATAAATACCATGCACTAACACAACAATAGCATAACCGAGTGAACACTTAACCAACTATCAACAAGGAACAATGCATATCACCGGTACTCGATAACCGACGACAGTCATGCACCGAAGAACATGACCAACCCAACATGTACTACTACCAAGCATGACCAATATGAAAGTAACACTAGAGGTAGAACATGGTAACAGTAGCGAAACAACCATACAGTTATTAAAGATTCAAGTTGAAAACCAATGCTACTGCATGGCTATCATGCAAATGGTGGTTGTGGCTTGCCTGGAGAATAGGTGCGAGAAGCTCGCGGAGAGAATCACCGGAAAACGTTCTCTCTCGGAGGGGGCTGATTTAGTGCAATGGCAAATGGGCATTTTCAAAATGTTAAAACATGGTGAAAATGGTACCAATAGAACGGGCTCGACGAAATGAAGAAGTGGGCTTTGGATTCACCTTAAACGGAGTTAGGATCAAAGAGATATGAGTGTTTGTCTGCCAGGGACCCATCTGTAAGAAAAATCTTTACAAACTAGGCCCGTACAGAAAATAGAAAGCGTACTTTAAAGAATATGTCTTCGCTTGAGGGAAAATGATTGCTGGCTGAAACGTAAAGAAAATACACTTTCAGAAAAGTGGAAACGTATTTTAGGCCGAAACAGATTGAAACGCGCTTTCCAGCTGAGAAGACGTATTCCGAAGAATGCGCCTCCACTTATCCAGCATGGCAAGGCGAGGCCTGGTGGCTTAGAGGCTTACAAGTGGGACCCACCTTATCCATCTCTCTCCTCCTGCTCCTACCTCCTCCTCCCGACCGATCACGATCGAACATAGGACGACTTCGACACCGGCGATGGCCCGGGTAGCTCCAGCAGTCTCCGGACGCGCCGAGGCCACCGAGAGACCGGCGAGGAGCGCCACATCTATCTGAGCAGACTTCGGGCGCCATGGAGGGACGGAGTGATGGCGCCTCGCGAAGACAGAGAGCGTGCGATGGCGGCCAAATCTTGGGGTCGCGGCCTGGTGCACTCCGGCGGGAAAATGAGAGGCTAGAGAGGAGCTATGAGGTCCAGGTCGTCCTGTAGTGAGTTCAGGAGGGAGGGGAGTGCTTGGATAGCTCGGATTTAAGCTGAGCTTCACAGCGGCCATGGCGGCCATGGGGGTCGGGGAGAGCTCCAGAGGCTCATTGGAGAGGCTGGGCAGGACCAGAGGAGGGTTGTGAGGCTGGTGGTGAGCTCGGGGGAGGTCTTAAATAGGAGCGAGGCAAGGAGGCCGAGCTGGCGTCGCCTTGGATACGTGTCCGGCGCCGCGGACGCGTGTGCGTGCTCGAGAGCTTGGAGGTAGGCGACACGGGGGAACAGTGGGGAGCTCACGTGGAAGAGGCGGCCAAGGAAGCGTAGGGAGGAAGAGACGAGGGGAAGACTACGGTCGGCGGACTGTGCTCCGATGGGTGTTCGGCGGTGAGCGTCGGTGAGGAAGCGGACGGAGGGAGGTGAGCTTTCCAGGGGGTGGCGACGATGAGGTGAAGACGTTGGACATGGCCGTGCGCGCGAAGGCGACGAGAGGAGGAGGTGTCGAAGCACAAACGGCCACTGGACGCGGCCACTTCACACAGAGCGTGTGCACAGGCTTGCCGGCTCTGCGGTCACCGCGTGCACTGGCATGTAGCGGGGGCGATGGGCTGGAACGTGTTGTCTAGTGGTAAGTTCTTCCAAGAGAGGTTTCCACTGCGGTGGTAGATCGATGAAAAGCTCTGTGGTTAAATGGTAATCATCCTTTGAATTTTACTACAGTAAACTTGAACATGCACTGGTGATCCACAGGAACTTGATTGGATCAAATGGAGTTGTCTAGGATGATTAGCTTAGGAAGGACTATAATACTGGAGAGTTTGAGGATAATTGGATCAATATTTAATGTAGTTGCTTTGCAACTGACCAAAATGGTCCAGAAACTAGATCATGATATGTAACACCCCGGATGTAATTTACCCAATATGTACTCCAACTCTTGCCGTTTCCGGCGTTAAGTTATTTTATTTTCTCGGGTTCGGGTTTTTGTCTTCGTGTGTTGTTGTCGTTGTCATGCATCTCATATCATGTCATCATGTGCATTGCATTTGCATACGTGTTCATCTCATGCGTTCGAGATTTTCCCCCATTGTCTGTTTTGCATTCCGGTGCTTCGTTCTCCTCCGGTGGTCAATTCTACCTTTCTTTCGTGTGTGGACCTCCTGTCAAGTTTCGTACCATTTGGACTTCGTTTGATACTCCAACGGTTAACCAAGGAACCTAAAATGCCTCGTGTGTGTTGCAGACCAACACCTCTCCAATTTGGCCCAAAACCCACCAAAACCTTCTCCATCATCTAGAGCGTTCGATGACGATCGCGTGGCCGAAAACCGAACCTCATTTGGACTCTCCTAGCTCCCTCTATGCCTATATATACCTCCCCCATTCCAAATCTCGGATCCCTCCTCGAAACCCTAAAAAAAATCCATCTCCGCCGCCGGACAACGTCCGTCCCCGGCCGAACAGCGTCCGCCGCCGCCTTCGACCAACCGGGGCACGCCACGTGGGCATCCAGCCCCACTTCGCCGCGTCCTCCCGCCGCCGGCCCGCTCGGCCCGTGAGGGGCCTTCCCGGGCCCGGGCGCCGCCTCCCCGCGCCTTCTCCACCCCGCCGCCTTCGCCTCGCCGGCTGGCGCTGCCACACCGCCGCGCCAGGGCGCCGCACTCGCCTCCTCCGGCGGATCCGGGCCGCCGCATCCACGCCGCCGCCGCCAACCGCCGCCGCCGCCGTCCGCCGCTTCGGATCCGGCCACCTCGCCGGCGAGCCGCCTCCTCCGCGCCAAGTCTGACGACTCCGGCGAATTCGAAGCTCCGGCCGGAGAACCTCGTTCCGTGTTCAAACCGGATCTGGATCTGGATCTCGTCTGGGTTGACTTTTCTGCCCGAAACCCTAATTTTATTGCTATGTTCATCGTGGCGTAACTCCGCATCCGTAGCTCAGTTTTGGGAATATAGCATATCAAAATGTTTGCCTCAGAGAGCACATCATTTCATCTCATTGCATCATTTTCATTTGAGTTCATCTTGATGCCCGAAATGCTGTTAGAAGAATGCTATTTGAGATAATTGTCAGATCTGCTGCTCCAATTAGATATTTGTCATTTTTGCCATGATTATTTTGTGCATGATATGCCCTGGAGCTCTACATGTGTTTTGTTATATGTTTTGCCATCTATCCAGAGGTGTAACCCATTTATTTTTGTGATGTGTGTGGTGACTAGCACGAGCTTGCAAAGTGGAGCATTCGTTAATGCTGATTTCAGGGACTTAGCATTTCCACTAAGTCCTTGAGCTCTTTATCTCATTATGCCATATGTTCATGTTGTTTCCTAGTGATCCGTGCCTCTTTTGAGGATGATCAGTAAGGATGTTTTGTTAATCTTGTAGTTCTCTATCCATCCATGTCTTTGTTTGCAATTATGGAGCACCCTAGCTTGAGTCAATCGAGCTCTACTTTTGTCATTTCGTGAATCTGGGCAGATTGTCTACTTGTTAGCGATTTTGCCGATGTTGTTGTAGTTGATCCGTGCATGCTATGTTATTGTTCTTGCCATGTCTAGTTAGTTTTTTGTGTATTCTTGATGGGTGTATGCTTAGATTGTCATGACTTGCTCTGTAGTGAGTGCATCGAGATCGTAAACATGTCTACTTGATATTTGTTTCAGCATGCTCCAGTTTTCACTAAGTCTGAGAACTGATTATGTTTTTGCCATGTTCACATGCTTGCAAATGTATTTTCTGATCCCTTTTGGTTCAAGGTCACTAAGGGACTTTTGTTAAGATCTTTGAGTAGCTCCATGCCATGCTTTACTTTGCCATGTTCAGGTCCTGTAGCATATAGTTTTCATGCTCCGAAGTGTGCTATCTGATCTGAAATTCCAGACAAGTGTTAATTTCACTAAGTCTGAGATCTGTTTGTCAAATGCATTTTTGCCATGCTTCTTTGAACCTGTTAATGGATGATTTGGCCGTAGCTCAGCGCTAGACTTTTGTTAAGCTTCATGAATGGTTTCCTGCCATGTATTTTGATGCCATGTTTGGGTGCTGTAGCATGTTCATCTTGTTGCATTTAGATGGCTACTTGCTGTAAATCGCAGACCGGTGTCATATGTGAATCGCTTGCCATTTCCAAACCGTAACTCCGATTCCGGTGATCTTTATATCGTTTTCAAGCGATTTCATCTCATCTTTCTAGTGGAACACTTGGATTTCCAAGTTGAGGCCAGGTTCTTTCATTCCTTGTCAAATCTTGCATATGCATCACATATTGCACCCCGCATAGCATACCATCTTTGCATCATATTGTTTGAGTTTGCACGTGGTTGATTGTGTCCTTGTTGCTTGTTTGTCTTGTTTGGGTAGAGCCGGGAGACGAGTTTGCTAACAAGGAGCCCGTTGATTTTGCTTTCGAGGATCCAGTCAACTCTGACAACTTTGCAGGCAAGATGATCATACCCTCGAAATCACTACTATCTTTGCTTGCTAGATGCTCGCTCTTTTGCTATGCCTATGCTACGATGCCTACCACTTGCTTATCATGCCTCCCAAATTGCCATGTTCAGCCTCTAACCCACCATGTCCTAGCAAACCATTGATTGGCTATGTTACCGCTTTGGTCAGCCCTCTTATAGCGTTGCTAGTTGCAGGTGAATATTGGTGACCGTTCCTTGTTGAAACATTATTTTCTTGTTAGGATATCATTATATTGCCATGTTATCTTAATGCATCTATATACTTGGTAAAGGGTGGAAGGCTCGGCCTCTCGCCTAGTGTTTTGTTCCACTCTTGCCGCCCTAGTTTCCGTCATATCGGTGTTATGTTCCCGGATTTTGCGTTCCTTACGCAGTTGGGTTATAATGGGAACCCCTTGAGAGTCCGCCTTGAATAAAACTCCTCTAGCAATGCCCAACCTTGGTTTTACCATTTGCCACCTAGCCTTTTCCCTTGGGTTTCGCGGACTCAAGTGTCATCTTATTTTTAAACCCCCGGGCCAGTGCTCCTCTGAGCGTTGGTCCAACCTAGAGCACCGTGCGGGGCCGTCCCTTGGCAACTTGGGTTACGTTGGCTCCCGTACGCTTAGCTTATCCCGTGTGCCCTGAGAACGAGATATGTGCAGCTCCTATCGGGATTTGTCAGCATAGCGGGTGGTGTTGCTGGTCTTGTTTTACCATTGTCGGAGTTGTCTTGTAGAACCGGGATGCCGAGTCTGATCAGAATGTCTTGGGAGAAGGTCTATTCCTTCGTTGACCGTGAGAGCTTGTCATGGGCTAAGTTGGGACTCCCCTGCAGGGTTTTGAACTTTTGAAAGCCGTGCCCGCGGTTATGGGCAGATGGGAATTTGTTAATGTCCGGTTGTAGATAACTTGAACCTTAACTTAATTAAAATGAATCAACCGTGTGAGTTGCCGTGATGGTCTCTTCTCGGCGGAGTACGGGAAGTGAACACAGTGTTGGAGTAATGCTTGCCGCAGGATGCCCTCTAGTTACTCGATCGCGCTTTGCCTTCTCTTCTCGCTCTCTTTTGTGAACAGGATAGCCACCATATATGCTAGTCGCTTGCTGCAGCTCCACATATTTACCCTGCCTTACCTATAAGCTTAAATAGTCTTGATCGCGAGGGTGCGAGATTGCTGAGTCCCTGTGGCTCACAGATTACTTCCAAACCAGATGCAGGGCCTGATGATTCCGCTCCAGATGACGCGCTTGAGCTCAAGTGGGAGTTCGACGAGGACTCACGCCGATACTACGTGTCTTTCCCTGATGATCAGTAGTGGTGTCCAGTTGGGGTGATCGGGACCGTTTCGCTTGTTGGGTTATCTTTTATTTTGGCGTCGTAGTCGGGCCATGAGTGTTTGAATGTTGTAATGCTATTTATGTACTTTGATTGACGTGGCGGTTGTAAGCCAACTATGTATCTCGCCTTTTATTATCTATATTACATGGGATGTTGTGATGATTGCCTAACTTGCGACATTGCTTTCAATGCGGTTATGCCTCTAAGTCGTGCCTCGACATGTGGGAGCTATAGCTGCATCGAGGGCGTTACATGATCACGCGGGTATCTTGGAATCGTTCCGATGGTTTTGTGACGATAACATTGTCTTGGTGCCTCCTGTCTAGGGGTTGTGGCAGTGTCCCGGGGAGTTGAGCTCCGAGGTGTTGTCGTCACAATTTTATCGTTGCAGTTCTGGAATACCTGAGTTTACTACGCCGACATCGAAAATCTCTTTTATGCAGTTCGTTGGTGAGATAACCTCGATGCCACCCAGTACTGGGGCGGGAGTTCGGGAGTATCGCCATAACTTGTATAACGGATGCTTTTCGAAGGTTGAGGTAGATGGTTTCCGAAGTTTTCTCGGTTATGTGTTGAAGGATGGATACAGCTGGATGTAGGAATTGCTAGATTTGGGTGAGATATTATGCTTCCCCTGTATCCCCAACACCTGATTGCATAACCAGAAAGGTTCGGAAGTTTCATAGGTGGGAATTCTTGTAGCTCTAGTTATTCTTCCACGGATATTTGGTTTGAGATTGGGATTTCTTACCGAGTATTCGTTCTTGATCCGTACCTTGTTGATTTATTTCCCTACCTAAATTCTAAGTGGCTTCTCAATTTATGGATATGTGACTATTTCAAGTGGAATGCATTCGTTCATTTTGTTCGGATGTGAAGACTTTATGTTGCAATTTCAACCCGTTTGATTCAGCTTCATTTTATCTATCAATGTGCTAATGGTGGTCAAGCTCTTCAGGATGGCTCCCGCTAAGAGCACCAATCAGAATCAGAATCAAGATCCGCCACCACCTCCACCTCCTCCGGAGGCATGGCAAGCTGTGATGGCCGCAACCAATGCAAACACACAATTGATCATGCAAATTCTTCAAGAGCACAATCAAGCGAACCAAGGCAACCAAGGCAACAATCAGAATCACTTTGCTACACTCAACCAGTTCCTTGCTAACGGGCCAAAGACTTTCAGCAATTGTGTTGAGGCAACTGATGCTGACGATTGGCTCGTGGATCTATGCAAGCATTTCAAGTGCAGTAACGTCAGGCCTGAGGACTTCGTCAAGTTCGCTTTCTTCCAACTCAAATATCAAGCTGCAGAATGGTTCCAGCAGTACAAGGATTCCAGAGGTGGACGTGTTATTACCTGGGATGAATTCCGTCAAGATTTCAGAGCTCATCATATCCCCCAGAGCATGGTTGAAAGCAAGCATGAGGAATTCCGCAACCTGAAGCAAGGCTCTTTGTCTGTCTATGACTACAACAAGTTGTTTCAGAAGCTCGCCCGCTTTGCTAAGCAGGACGTCCATGATGAGAAGAGCATGATATACGAGTTCAGGGGTGGTCTCAGAGAAGAAATTCAGCTAGCTCTTGTTCTCTTTGAGCCCTTGAGGTACGATGAGTTCTACAACATGGCATTGAAGCAAGAGGCTGCTCAACTGAGGTGTGATGCTTCCAAGAAGCGAGTCAGAGATGCTACTCCTTCTTCCTCTACTCAAGTGGCCAAGCAGCAGAAGTATTGGCTTTCTCCTCCTCCGTTCCGTTAGCCGTATCAGCAGAAGAGCAAAGGTGGCAGTGGATCTTCCCACCCACCCAACCCTGGCTTTCAGAACAAGACTTCGTCTCAAGCTCCAAGATCGAGTGCTCCGTATCATCGTCCGCTTTCAGAGGTCACGTGCAACAAGTGCCAACAGAAGGGTCACTATGCCAACAAATGCTTCAATCAGAGGTGCCTCCCTCCTCCTCCTCCTGTGAGATCGGCAAGTACAGCTTTGGTCAAGCATAACCCCAAGCACGCCAAGGTCAACTTGCTGAATGCAGCTCAGGCAGAGGACTCGTCAGATGTCATCATGGGTAACTTTCCAGTTAACTCTTTTCCCGCAAAAGTTCTTTTTGACACTGGTGCATTGCATTGTTTCATGTCAAGATCATTTGTTTCCAAGTATGACTTCGTTTCGCAAATGTTGGGTAAACCTATGGGAGTGGTTTCTCCGGCTAAGTCTATGAGGGCTACTTCAATAGTCCCGGATGTTTCTATCATGATGGGTGATTTCAAGTTTCTGGCTTCTCCAATGGTTCTTGGTAACTCGGATATTGATCTTATTCTCGGGATGGATTGGCTTTCTAAGCACAAGGCTCAGCTTGATTGTGCAGCCAGGCAGATTCAATTGACTCATTCGTCTGAGGATGTAATTGTCTTTGCCGCGAATGACGATACCATCCGTCTGTTCTCTCTCAATGAGAAGGGTGAACTGGATGCCATCTCGCAAATTCCAGTCGTTTGCGAATATCAAGACGTTTTTCCAGAAGAGCTTCCAGGAAGGCCTCCGCACCGGCCAGTTGAATTCGTCATCGATCTTGAACCTGGCACGGAACCTGTGTGCAAGCGTCCTTACAAGCTCGGACCTGAAGAGTTGAAGGAGTTGAAGAAGCAACTCGATATTCAAGAGAGAATGGGTCTCATCCGTCCTAGTTCTTCTCGGTGGGGTTGTGGTGTTCTTTTTGTGAAGAACAAGGATGGAACGGACCGACTTTGTGTTGATTACCGTCCATTGAACAAGAAGACCATCAAGAACAAATACCCACTTCCCAACATCAACGAGCTGTTCAAACAACTTAAAGGTGCCCAAGTATTCTCCAAGCTTGATCTCCGTATGGGTTATCATCAGATTTGAATCCGTGAGCAAGATATTCCCAAGACGGCTTTCAGGACAAGCTATGGTTCATATGAGTACACTGTCATGTCTTTTGGCCTCGTCAACGCTCCTCCGACTTTCTCTCGCATGATGAACTTCATCTTCAACGCCTACACCAATGACTTCGTTTTGGTCTATCTCGATGACATTCTGGTCTTGTCGAAGAACAAGGAAGATCATGCCAAGCACTTGCGTTTGGTACTCGATAAGCTCAGAGAACACAAGTTCTACGCCAAGTTCTCCAAGTGTGAATTTTGGCTCGATGAGGTTCTTTATCTTGGTCATATCATCTCTGCCAAGGGCATTGCGGTGAATCCTGAGAAGGTGTCTGCAATTGTGAATTGGGAACCTCCTCAGAACGTGAAGCAACTCTGTAGCTTCCCCGGTCTCGCAAGCTACTGCCGAAGATTCGTTGAAAACTTTTCTAAGATCGCGAAGCCTCTCCCTAATCTTCTCCAGAAGCACGTCAAGTACGTTTGGTCTCCGGAGTGTGACATTTCCTTCAACACTTTGAAAGAGAAATTGATCACTGCTCCAGTTCTGACTCCGCCTGATGAATCCAAGTCGTACGAGGTCTTTTGTGATGCCTCTCTCTAGGGTCTTGGCGTAGTGTTGATGCAAGAGAAGAAAGTTGTTGCTTATACCTCTCGCCAATTGAAGCCCAATGAGAAGAACTACCCCACTCATGATCTCGAGTTGGCGGCAGTTGTGCATGCTCTTTTGACTTGGAGACATCTCTTATTGGGAAGAAAAGTGGACATTTTCACTGATAACAAGAGTCTCAAGTACATCTTCACTCAGCCAAATCTCAACCTCAGGCAAACTCGATGGGTCAAAATGATTCAAGAGTATAATCCGAGTATCAAGTGTACTCCAGGCAAGGCCAATGTGATTGCTGACGCATTGAGCAGGAAGGCTTATTGCAACAGTCTGATTCTCAAGCCTTATCAACCCGAGCTTTGTGAAGCTTTCCGCAAACTTAATCTGCAAGTTGTTCCTCAGGGTTTCCTCGCCAACCTTCAAGACTCTCCTACCTTGGAAGACCAGATTCGCCAAGCCCAGCTTCTTGATGCTATGGTGAAAAAGGTGAAGATTGGGATTGCCAAGAGTCAACCCAAGTACAAGCGCTACCGCCTTGATGACAAGGATACTCTCTTCTTCGAGGATCGTATTGTTGTGCCCAAGGGTGACCTTCGTAAAGTGATCATGAATGAGGCTCACAATTCTCTCCTCTCCATCCACCCTGGGAGCACGAAGATGTATCAGGACCTCAAGCAGGCCTATTGGTGGACTCGAATGAAGCGCGAGATCGCTCAATTCGTGAACGAATGTGATGTCTGCAGAAGAGTGAAGGCAGAACACCAAAGACCAGCGGGTCTCCTCCAACCTCTTGCCATTCCAGAATGGAAGTTTGACCACATTGAAATGGACTTTGTGTCTGGGTTTCCAAAGTCCAAACGTGGCAATGATGTTATATTCATTGTCATTGACAAACTCACTAAAGTGGCTCATTTTCTGCCTATCAAAGAGTCAATCACGGCAGCTCAATTGGCGGAACTCTATACCTCTCGAATTGTCTCTCTGCACGGTATTCCACAAGTGATCTCTTCAGACCGTGGCAGCATCTTTACCTCCAAGTTTTGGGATTCTTTTCAGAAGGCCATGGGCACCAACATCCGCTTCAGCACAGCTTTCCATCCTCAAACTAGCGGTCAAGTCGAGCGTGTCAACCAGATTCTTGAAGATATGCTCAGGGCTTGTGTGATCTCCTTCGGCATGAAGTGGGAGGATTGTCTTCCTTATGCTGAATTCTCCTACAACAACAGTTTTCAAGCAAGTTCGGGCAAGGCCCCATTTGAAATTCCATATGGCAGGAAGTGCCGTACCCCTCTCAACTGGTCCGAAACCGGTGAACGTCAGCTTCTTAGAAATGACTTAATCACAGAGGCAGTGGAAATGTGCAAAGTCATTCGAGATAACCTCAAAGCAGCCCAATCCCGCCAGAAGAGTTACTATGATAGTAAGCACCGTGATTTGGCTTTCGAGATCGGAGATCATGTTTACCTCCGGGTCTCTCCTATGAAAGGTACTCGTCGCTTCGGTATCAAAGGGAAGCTTTCCCCTAGATACGTGGGACCTTTCAAGATTGTCAGCAAGAGAGGTGATCTCGCCTATCAACTCGAGCTTCCTTCAAACTTTGCAAATGTGCATGACGTGTTCCATGTCTCTCAGCTCTGAAAGTGCTTCAAGACTCCTGACCGCACCATCAACTTCGAGGACATTGAGCTCCAAGAAGATCTCTCTTATCGTGAGCACCCCGTTGCTATTCTTGAAGAGACTGAACGCAAGACTCGCAACAAGTCAATCAAATTCCTCAAAGTCAAGTGGTCACACCATTCCGACCGTGAAGCTACCTGGGAACGCGAGGATCACCTCCGTTCTGATTACCCGGCGTTCTTTCAGTCCTAGATCTCGGGACGAGATCCTTTCGTAGTGGTGGAGTGTTGTAACACCCCGGATGTAATTTACACAATATGTACTCCAACTCTTGCCGTTTCCGGCGTTAAGTTATTTTATTTTCTCCGGTTCGGGTTTTTGTCTCCGTGTGTTGTTGTCGTTGTCATGCATCTCATATCATGTCATCATGTGCATTGCATTTGCATACGTGTTCATCTCATGCATTCGAGCTTTTTCCCCGTTGTCCGTTTTGCATTCCGGTGCTTCGTTCTCCTCCGGTGGTCAATTCTACCTTTCTTTCATGTGTGGGGATTAAACATTTCTAGATTGGACTGAGACTTGCCAAGCGGCCTTGATTTACTACCGGTAGACCGCCTGTCAAGTTTCGTACCATTTGGACTTCGTTTTATACTCCAACGGTTAACCGAGGGGCCGAAAAGGCATCGTGTGTGTTGCAGCCCAACACCTCTCCAATTTGTCCCAAAACCCACCAAAACCTTCTCCATCATCTAGAGCGTTCGATCACGATCACGTGGCCGAAAACCGCACCTCATTTGGACTCTCCTAGATCCCTCTATGCCTATATATACCTCCCCCATTCCAAATCTCGGATCCCCTCCTCGAAACCCTAAAAAAAATCCATCTCCGCCACCGGACAACGTCCGTCCCCGGACGGACAGCGTCCGCCGCCGCCTTCAACCAACCGGGGCGCGCCACGTGGGCATCCAGCCCCACTTCGCTGCCTCCTCCCGCCGCCGGCCCGCTCGGCCCACGAGGGGCCCTCCCGGGCCAGGGCGCCGCCTCCCCGCGCCTTCTCCACCCCGCCGCCCGACGCCGCTGCCCCGCCGCCTTCGCCTCACCGGCCGGCGCCGCCACGCCGCCGCGCCAGTGCACCGCACTCGCCTCCTCCGGCGGATCCGGGCCGCCGCATCCGCGCCGCCGCCGGCAACCGCCGCCGCTGCCGTCCGCTGCTTCGGATCCAGCCACCTCGCCGGCAAGCCCCCTCCTCCGCGCCAAGTCTGACGACTCTGGCGACCTCGAAGCTCCGGCCGGCGAACCTCGTTCCGCGTGCAAACCGGATCTGGATCTGGATCTCGTCTGGGTTGACTTTTCTGCCCGAAACCCTAATTTTATTGCTATGTTCATCGTGCCATAACTCTGCATCCATATCTCCGTTTTGGGCATATAGTATATCAAAATGTTCATCCCAGAGAGCACATCATTTCATCTCATTGCGTCATTTTCATTTGAGTTCATGTTGATGCCCGAAATGCTGTCAGAAGAATGCTATTTGAGATAATTGTCAGATCTGCTGCTCCAATTAGATATTTGTCATTTTTGCCATGATTATTGTGTGCATGATATGCCTTGGATCTCTACATGTGTTTTGTTATATGTTTTGCCATCTATCCATAGGTGCAACCCATGTATTTTTGTGATGTGTGTGGTGACTAGCACGAGCTTGCAAAGTGGAGCATTCGTTAATGGATGATTTGGCCGTAGCTCAGTGCTAGACTTTTGTTAAGCTTCATGAATGGTTTCCTGCCATGTATTTTGATGCCATGTTTGGGTGTTGTAGAATGTTCATCTTGTTGCATTTAGATGGCTACTTGCTGTAAATCGCAGACCGGTGTCATATGTGAATCGCTTGCCATTTCCAAACCGTAACTCCGATTCCGGTGATCTTTATATCGTTTTCAAGCGATTTCATCTCATCTTTCCAGTGGCACACTTGGATTTCCTAGTTGAGGCCAGGTTCTTTCATTCCTTGTCAAATCTTGCATATGCATCACATATTGCACCCCGCATAGCATACCATCTTTGCATCATATTGTTTGAGTTTGCACATGGTTGATTGTGTCCTTATTGCTTGTTTGTCTTGTTTGGGTAGAGCCGGGAGACGAGTTCGCTAACGAGGAGCCCGTTGAGTTTGCTTTCGAGGATCTAGTCAACTCTGACAACTTTGCAGGCAAGATGATCATACCCTCAAAATCACTACTATGTTTGCTTGCTAGATGCTCGCTCTTTTGCTATGCCTATGCTACGATGCCTACCACTTGCTTATCATGCCTCCCAAATTGCCATGTTCAGCCTCTAACCCACCATGTCCTAGCAAACCATTGATTGGCTATGTTACTGCTTTGCTCAACCCTCTTATAGCGTTGCTAGTTGCAGGTGATGATTGGAGACCGTTCCTTGTTGAAACATTATTTACTTGTTGCTTGTTGGGATATCATTATATTGCCATGTTATCTTAATGCATCTATATACTTGGTAAAGGGTGGAAGGCTCGTCCTCTCTCCTAGTGTTTTGTTCCACTCTTGCCGCGCTAGTTTCCGTCATATCAGTGTTATGTTCCCGGATTTTGCGTTCCTTACGCGGTTGGGTTATAATGGGAACCCCTTGATAGTCTGCCTTGAATAAAACTCCTCCAGCAATGCCCAACCTTGGTTTTACCATTTGCCACCTAGCCTTTTCCCTTGGGTTTCGCGGACTCAAGGGTCATCTTATTTTTAAACCCCTGGGCCAGTGCTCCTCTGAGCGTTGGTCCAACCTAGAGCACCGTGCGGGGCCGTCCCTTGGCAACTTGGGTTACGTTGGCTCCCGTACGCTTAGCTTATCTGGTGTGCCCTAAGAACGAGATATGTGCAGCTCCTATCGGGATTTGTCGGCATAGCGGGTGGTGTTGCTGGTCTTGTTTTACCATTGTCGGAGTTGTCTTGTAGAACCGGGATGCCGAGTCTGATCGGAATGTCTCGGGAGAAGGTCTATTCCTTCGTTGACCGTGAGAGTTTGTCATGGGCTAAGTTGGGACTCCCCTGCAGGGTTTTGAACTTTCGAAAGCCGTGCCCGCGGTTATGGGCAGATGGGAATTTGTAATGTCCGGTTGTAGATAACTTGAACCTTAACTTAATTAAAATGAATCAACCGTGTGAGTTGCTGTGATGGTCTCTTCTCGGTGGAGTCCGGGAAGTGAACACGGTGTTGGAGTAATGCTTGCCGCAGGATGTCCTCTAGTTACTCGATCACACTTTTCCTTCTCTTCTCGCTCTCTTTTGCGAACAGGATAGCCACCATATATGCTAGTCGCTTGCTGCAGCTCCACATATTTACCCTGCCTTACCTATAAGCTTAAATAGTCTTGATCATGAGGGTGCGAGATTGCTGAGTCCCTGTGGCTTACGGATTACTTCCAAACCAGATGCAGGGCTTGATGATTCCGCTCCAGATGATGCGCTTGAGCTCAAGTTGGAGTTTGACGAGGACTCACGCCGATACTACGTGTCTTTCCCTGATGATCAGTAGTGGTGCCCAGTTGGGGTGATCGGGACCGTGTCGCTTGTTGGGTTATCTTTTATTTTGGCGCCGTAGTCGGGCCATGAGTGTTTGAATGTTGTAATGCTATTTATGTACTTTGATTGACGTGGAGAGTGTAAGCCAACTATGTATCTCCCCTTTTATTATCTATATTACATGGGATGTTGTGATGATTGCGTAACTTGCGACATTGCTTTCAATGCGGTTATGCCTCTAAGTCGTGCCTCGACACGTGGGAGCTATAGCCGCATCGAGGGCATTACATGATAGTTCACTCACATAGATTAACCACTTAAGCTGAAATTTGGCAAGGCATTATGATTTGGCCATACTAAGATGCTGTAAAAATTTCATACCAATTGGATTCTCCAAAATGGTACTTGCTGCACAAACATCCTTGCTGACCAGAAACTTGAAATGATTTTGGAGAAATATTGGCTAAGTGAAATGGTGCCAAATTTTGTGCAGAGAGGTTCTTTGGGTAAGAGAACAATCTGGTACTTTCTTAGTGTTAATGAAGCAATATAAAATGCACTTGCTTGACAATTTGAAAATATTGCCAGAATCAAATATTTGGTCCTGTGCTCACATAGATGATTGGATAGGGCTGAAATGGGTGGAGGGGGTTAATATGAGCACATTAAGGAGTGTGCAAAATTTCAACTCATTTGGGTACTCCAAGCTAGTACTTCCTTCACAAAGCCTTCTGTCTGATAGAAACTTTGAAAAATTGCTGAGGAAGATTGGCTAGGCAAATAAAGTTGAATTTTGGCATCAGGCAATGATTTGGACACAAGAGAATGCTCAAAAGGTTTGGGAGCAATCAGGAAAGGAGAGGTGGCACTTCCTTCACAGAAAGCCACACCAGACGGAAATGAATAATAAATATTGGGGAATTATTCTTTGGCTAGGACAGGAAAGTATGGGAACATTTGAGCAACATATGACCCAGAGAAATTATGAAAATTATTTGGGAATTTTTGGATGGACAGAAATATAGGTTGCTTCACAACCTAGGGCAGACAAGGTTATTCCTTTAATAGAAAAAGGAATATTTCTGAGAAAAAGAAATTAGGGTTTGGTCAAGCAGTGAAGTGACATGATCTTGGCACGGTTTTGAGAATGATGAGCCACTTCGGAGGGGGGATGAGGATGATTTCCCAGGTGCCAAGGCCACAGAACCACTGCAAAGAGAAAAACAGAGCAAAAACCAAATAAATCAAAAGAAAAAGAAAAGGGCCAAAATCCAGGCCGGTACAAGTTTGATTCCTTGCAATAGTTTTGAGATATAGATATGGTGATATGTGAGCTATACTAGTGAGTAATTGTGGTGTACCCTCTTCGGTACTGTGAATTACCCTTTCTCACCTCAAGATGTGGTGCAAACTTCGTCGGTGCATTCAACTCCATGATATGATATCCTCTAGCACACATAAGCATCCTTACACTACAGAAAAGACAGATCTATGATATTTTGGCCCGAATTGAACTTTTTCCTATCATGGTTATGACACTTCTATGACGATAATTGTGATAAAAACATGTATCATCATAGATGTGGTGGGCTCCTACTTCTATGACAAACAATCATGACAGAAAATGGGCTTTTTGTCTTGGGCGGGCCGGGGATGCACCTGCATCAAATTCATTGGGCCATCCATGACATAAAAACTCATGGTATAAGTGAGGGTGAGGAGTTCCTGGTTACGGTGGGTGGTTGGGCCGAGTGATGCCGTGTGGTTTGCGCATTTCTCTCGTACGTGCACGTGGTGCGAGCCATGTAGCTGTAGCTGAACCTGAGCGAGAGGCGTTCACTTACTGAACCCGAGCGATCTCCTGCTGCTACATATAGAAGCCGATCGATCGATCCCTTCACTGCTAGTTGAACCCGACTGACTCCTTCATTGCTAACTGAACCCGATTGATTGTTGCTACTGCTTACTGAAGCCGATTGAACCCCCATGTGTAAGAGTAGCTAGCCGGTTGTGTTGCCTCTGGATGAACAGTGCTTGTTGCTACCATGCGCGCAACACATAGAACGAGTCGAGACATGGTGAGTCGAGCCAGTTGGGTTGGTTGTGGATGAACAGTTCCCTGTGGGGGTTGGATGAACAGGATGCTGATGACCCATAAGTATAGCGGATCAATTGTAGTACTTTGATAAGTAAGAGTGTCAAATCCAACGAGGAGCAAAAGGAAATGACAAGTGGTTTTTAGCAAGGTAATTTCTGCAGGCACTGAAATTTTTGGTAATAGGTAGTTTGATAGCAAGATAATTTGTAATGGACAAGTAATCGTAATGGTAATTAAAGTGCAGCAAGGTAGCCCAATTGTTTTTGTAGCAAAGGACAGGCCAAAACAGTCTCTTATAATATGTAAAGTGTTCTTGAGGGAACACGGGAATTTCATCTAGTCACTGTCATCATGTTGGTTTGATTTGCGTTCGCTACTTTGATAATTTGATATGTGGGTGGACCGGTTCTTGGGTGTTGTTCTTACATGAACAAGCCTCTCACTTATGATTAACCCCCTTGCAAGCATCCGCAACTACGAGAAAAGTGTTAAGATAAAATATAACCATAGGATTTAACATATGGATCCAAATTAGCCCCTTACAAAATAACGCATAAACTAGGGTTTAAGCTTCTGTCACTCTAGCAACCCATCATTTAATTACTACTCCACAATGCATTTCCGTAGGCCCAAAGATGGTGAAGTGCCATGTAGTTGACGTTTACATGACACGACTAAGGGAATCACACCATACATATCATCAAAATAACAAACACATCAAATTCACATGATTACTTGCAACATGACTTCTCCCTTGACCTCAAGAACAAAAGTAACTACTCACAAATGATATTCATGCTCATGCTCAAAGGGGTATTAAATAGCATAATGGATCTGAACATATAATCTTCCACCATATAAACCATATAGTAATCAACTATAAGATGTAATCAACACTACTAGTCACCCACAGGTACCAATCTGAGGTTCTGGTACATAGATTGAACACAGGAGATGAACTAGGGTTTGAGATGAGATGGTGATGTTGAAGATGTTGATGGAGATTGGCCTCCCAAAGATGAAAGGGTCATTTGTGATAATGATGTCTTCGATTTCCCCCTCAAGGAGGGAAGTTCACCCGGCGGAATCGCTCCGCCGGAGGGCAAAAGTGCTCCTACCCAAGTTTTGCCTCGAGACAGTGGCACTCCGCCCCAAAAGTCCTCTCCTTATTATTTTGTACTTCAAAATGACTTATATACATGAAGATGGGCACCGGAGGTGGGCTGGGCTGCCCACCACCCACTGTAACACCCACAATGCGGCTATATCTCCCACGTGTCGTGCCACGACTTAGAGGCATAGCCGCATGGTAGGCTTGTTGCAAGAGGGGTAATCTTTACACATCCCATGTACTGAATAAGAAAGGGCTAAAGAGTTGGCTTACAATCTCCACTTCACACAATACATAAATAATCCATACATCATCCAAGGTATAATCAAAGGTCCGACTATGGAACCAAAATAAAGAAAGATACCCCCAAATGCTACATTCCCGATCGTCCCAACTAGGCTCCTCTACTGATCATCTAGAAAAGAAACATAGTAACGGCCCAAATCCTCGTCGAACTCCCACTTGAGTTCGGTAGCGTCCCCTGCACTGGCATCATTGGCACCTGCATCTTTTTGGAAGTAACCATGAGTCATGAGGACTCAGCAATCTCACACCCGCAAGATCAAGACTATTTAAGCTTATGGGTAGGAACGGGTAGTAAGGTGGAGCTACAGCAAAGCACTAATCATATATGGTGGCTAACTTACACAAAAGAGAGCAAGAAGAGAAGCAACGCACGGTCGACAAGATAATAGTGATCAAGAAGTGATCCTGAAGCTACTTACGCTCAAGCATAACACAAGGCCGTGTTCACTTCCCGGACTCCACCGAAAAGAGACCATCACGGCTACACACGTGGTTGATTCATTTTAATTAAGTTAAGTGTCAAGTTCTCTACAACCGGATATTAACAAATTCCCATCTGCCACATAACCGCGGGCATGATTCTCGAAAGTTTATACCCTGCAGGGGTGTCCCAACTTAGCCCACCACAGGCTCTCACGGTCAACGAAGGATATTCCTTCTCCCAGGAAGACCCGATCAGTCTTGGAATCCCGGTTACAAGACATTTCGACAATGGTAAAAGAAGACTAGCAAAGCCGCCCGATGTGCCGACAAATCCTTATAGGAGTCGCACGTATTTCGTTCTCAGGGCACACTGGATAGTTCAAGCTACGAGTAAAACCAACCCTCAAGTTGCCCTGAGGTGGCCCCGCAG
Organism: Triticum aestivum; assembly: GCF_018294505.1. Lineage (NCBI taxonomy): Eukaryota > Viridiplantae > Streptophyta > Magnoliopsida > Poales > Poaceae > Triticum > Triticum aestivum. Next base: position 338,645,436 of record NC_057809.1, read on the forward strand.
GCTGCCCATTTTGGACCAACACTCAGAGGAGCACTGGCCCAGGGGGGTTTGAAATAAAGATGACCCTTGAGTCTACAGAACCCAAGGGAAAGGTATATGGTGGTAGGTAGGCAAATGGTAAAACCATGGTTGGGCCTTGATGGAGGAGTTTTATTCAAAGCGAACTGTCAAGGGGTTCCCATAACACCCAACCATGTAAGGAACGCAAAATCAAGGAACATAACACCGGTATGACGAAAACTAGGGCGGCAAGAGTGGAACAAAACACCAGGCATAAGGCCGAGCCTTCCACCCTTTACCAAGTATATAGATGCAATTAAGTAAATAAGATATAATAATGATATCCAAACAATATCCATGTTCCAACATGGAACAAGCTTGATCTTCACCTGCAGCTAGCAACACTATAAGAGGGGCTAAGCAAAAGCGGCACATAGCCAAACAATGGTTTGCTAGGAAGGTGGGTTAGAGGCTTGACATGGCAATATGGGAGGCATGATATAGCAAGTGGTAAGTAGCGCGACATAGTGTCGGGGGAAACTGATCCACGAACACCTATGGGGCCGGCGGACCGGGCCCCTTTCGGTTCGGCGGGGGGCGGAGATCACACGAAGAGCAGATCGAGGCGAAGCACACGAGCAGTTTACCCAGCTTCGGAGCTCTCCGGAGAGATAACACCCTACTGCTGCTTGTCTGGTTGTATTATGTTCTTGCTCCAGAGAGAGAGCCTAGTGTTTTTCTGGGTTCCGAACTAGTCGAACTTCGTGAACCAGTCCAACCGAACCCGCTCTACGTTGCGCATGGGCCTCCTTTTATACGCTAAAGGGGTCACCGACAGGTGGCAACGCAGAGAAGGGTACAAATGTAAAAAGTGAGGTGGTTGGTGCAGTTACTTGTACAGTGCACCCTACCTAACTCTGACGGCAGGGGACAAGGGCATTAAATGCCCGTCTGAGTCGCCCAAACAGTGCAGAAAAGGACCGTTAGGGGCGCCACCGTTCGCCACGATGGCAATCTTGTCAGCTTCGCATGCCACTGCGCACCGCTGGCTGCACAGCCTCCCGCCACGCGCGCCTGGAGAGGCCCCCAGAGCGACACTTTGGTGGATGCGCTGGAGCGTGGGCACAGAGTGGCCGCCTGCCGCGGCAAGCGCCTTGCCGATGCTGTTATCTTGTCGGGTCCGGAAGCTTGTCGCTCACCGGGCCTCGAGGTACCTTGGTTGGTCTTCCCGGCAAGCTCCTCTTGCCGGGGCCTTGTTGCCTTGCCGGAGCGCGTGGCGCATCGCGGCAAGTTCCTTCGAGTGCCTTGGTTGGCCTTCCCGGCAAGCTCCTCTTGCCGGGGCCTTGTCTCCTGAGCTTAAATACTTTGTTCTTGAATGGCTCCAAGGGAACCACGGAGGATCTTGGCGTTCGCCCGGCAAGCCTTGCCGCGGGGTGCTGCAACTGCCCGTGCACAAGTTCGGGGTACTAGGGTACCCCTATTCTAGTACACCGACAGGAGCCCCCGGGCCTGGGCCAGACACGGTGCCGAGCGCTGTTGGGCCAGGCCCAAGACAGGGCACGGGCACACGCGGACTGGGCCACGCCGAATCTCGCTCCGTATCCACCGCGCTCTCCCCTAACGGCACGCGTTGAATGCGGCGTCGTGGGAGAGATCGTGGGTGGTTCTTTATTCGGAAGGGCGAAACGTCCGCCCCGTCCCTCTTTATAAGCAGAGGAAACAGGGGCAGTTCGTTCCCCCTCGCTGGTTGCTACTACTCCATCTTCACGAACCTCCGCCGCCCCCCCCTTCTTCTCGAAGCCGAGAGAGCAGCGCTCCGCCCCCCATTGCCACCAGCATCACCAACGCCGTCGACCTCCCCCACCACCTCCGCCATGGCTCCGAAAGCCGACAAGGGAAAGGGCGTGAAGTCGGCCGAGGCGCAGCGGCTCGCGGCGCTGCGGAAGGAGCGGGCGATCTTCTCCCCCCAGCTCGGCGTGAAGGAGCTGAGGGAGTACTTCTACCTCTTTTGGGCGACGGAGACGCGGGCGCATCCGCGCACGAGGGTACTCCCGGCCGCTGCTTCGGAACTGGCTCCAAACGGGTACCCATTCTTCGCGCTGTTCTTCTATTGCGGGCTCTGCCCGCCCTTCTCGGAGTTCTTCTGCGATATCATGAACACCTACGGCTTCCGCCTCCTTGACTTCACCCCCAACGCCGTTCTGACCATGGCAGTTTTCGCACATTTGTGCGAAAACTTTGTCGGAGTCCACCCCAATGTTGCCCTTTTCCGCCACTTCTTCATACCTCGGGTAGAGAGAGGAGAGCCGCTTGCCGGAGGGATCGCCTGGATCTCGAGAGTCGGCAAGAAGGAGGCGTACTTGGAGGGTGAGCTCCGCAGCAAGTGGGAGGAGTGGAGAGCGGAGTGGTGCTGGATCGTCGAGGAGAATCCGCAGCCCTTCACCGCCGTGCGCCAAGCTCCAATAGTGCGCGGCAATGACTGGAGCAACGTGGCCCCGGAAGACGAGAGGCTGAAGATCGCCATTACTAGGATCCTTCGCCTCAGGCTTGCCGGGCTCACTGTAGGCGCTGTAGGCGCAGATTTCCTCCGCCGCCGCATCGCCCCCCTGCAGGAGAGGGGGAGGCCCGCCTGGGAATTCAAGAACTCGGCGGACATCATGAGGCTGCGGCCGGGCCTCAACTACAACTTCACCGTCTTGGAGCTGGATGCAATGCTCCTGGAGTTGTTCAAACGCGACCCCCAGCACCCATTCACGCTGCCGAGGGGCGTCGTTCCATTGTGCAATAATTCTTCGCTTGACCGGATCCGCGCCATGATGCCGTTGTGCGATTCACACGGAATCGTTCCAACTTGGCAAGAGCCTGCGGATGACGTCGTGCAAGCGTTCTTCGACAACTTGGAAGAAGTGCCGGTCCACGCTGACGAGCAGAAGAGCCTCACCCGTGACACCACCGACGAGGAGCTGCAGCGCATCGCCACTAGGGCGGAAGAGGTTGCGGCCGCAGCTGCCGCGGGCGCGTTCGGGTTCACTGTGGAGGAGGCGGAGGGCAGGCGGCAAACCTCGCCGAGCGCGCGGAGTTTATTGGCGAAGAAGAGCCTGCCGGCTCTGAAGCTGAGCCGAGCGAGGCCGGTGAGGAAGAGCCCGAGCCTTCAGAAAACTTGCCATAGGCGGAGCCCCCGGCCCCGCCAAGAAGGCGCCTTCGCAGGGCCGGAGACGCAGCGGGGCGGCAGCCGGGTCAACAGCCGCCGAGCCGTGCGACGCACTCTACCGCGGCAAGCAATGTTGCCGCGGGAGCGCCCCACGCAGCAGCGGCAACTGGAGCGGGATCTTCCCGGGCCACCGCCACCGCCCCCACCAAGCGGGCAAGGGATCCTACTCCTCCGCCTCGCCGCACCGGAGGAGGGACGAACTTCGATCTTTTCGCGCTCAGCTCCGACGAGGAGGAAGAAGAGTAAGTTTCTTTGGTGCTCTTGTAGTTCTTCAACCTTGCTGTTTATATCTTGTATTTGACTTGCTTCAATCTGGAGTCCTTTCTTTTCAGGACGCTGGCCCAGAGAGCGGCGAAGAGGGCCAAGGCCGCGGTGATTGTCATCGAAGATGACCCCACCGTCTCAGCAGGGGGTGGGTCCGAGACCACCTTGACGGACACGGCAATCACTCCTCAAAGCAGCCCCCAGCGCAGCCCCCATCGTAAGTTCATAGTTAGCTTTCTGCTGTCGGGCGCGCGTGAGTGCTTTTTCCTTTATTGATATCTTGCTTGTTGATTTGTGTAGGAGCAGAGCAGCCACATCAGGAGCGTCTGGAAGCTGGTCCCGAAATGCCATCTGCTTCGACTACACCGCCAAGGGAGGGGTTCCCGGTAAGGGAGCGCTCTCCGGCAAGGGAGAACTCTCCGGCAAGGGGCAGCACCGTCGATCCTGCGGCGGCCGAGACCGCAACTGCAGATCTTGGCGCAGGTAATTCACTTGTCCAAAAACTTTCCCTTGGGTTCTTCTTCTTCTGATTTTCTTCTCTTGGATTTTTGAGTGATTTTCCTCCCTTCTTCATTCTTCAGACCCATCTGCAATTGAGCCAATGGAGACAGAGGGCGCCGGCGGGGAAGGCGCGCATGGCAGCATTGACGACGCCGCCGCCAACGAAGAAGGGGCCGGTGCTGATGAGACCGCCGGCGATGAGGCTGCCAAGGCTGCCGCCGCAGAAGCTGGCGAGGGGTCGGGCGATTGCACTGACGACCCTGAGGCCGCAGGAGTGCCAGGCGCTGCGCCGACCGCCGATCCCTCTGCCGTTGCTGCGGGGTCGGGTTCCGAGGAGCCCCAGCCTGACGCCTACTTGAAGGCCAGTGACGATATATTCATCAAGCTACCCTGGGCGTCGAGCTCCAGGGCGCCGGTCGAGGGGGAAACTTTCGATGGGGAGGTGCTCGCCTCTGCTAGACTATCGTTGGTCGACGCACCCAGCAGCAGCAGTGGCGAGCCTGAGGAGGAGCAGCTGCTACGGAAGCTGCTGTCACTCTACCGCGCCTGGCAAGCCAAGCTGGCTTCCCGGGAAGCACTTGTCGCGAAGGCGGGAGTTGACATGGAGAAGCGCGCGGAGGAGCTCAGGGGCCACAATCAAGAAGCTCTCCGGTCCCTGGCACAGGAGCGGGAGCGACTCGACGAGGAGCGCACGGCCTTCCTTCTCGAGAAGGCCGAAGCTGAGGAGGAACAAAGGCTGGCCGCCGAGAAGCAGTCCGCGCGAGAAGGTGAATTGGTGCAGCGGAATGCCAACCTCGACAGCTACGAGGAGGAGCTCGCCGAGCGCGAGCAAGCACTTGGCGGGGTGCTCAAGGAAGCAAAGGACACTGCCGCGATCGCAGAGGCCGCCAAGAAAGAGCTGGAGGAGAAGGTGGCGCAGCTGGAGGCCAACATCGGGAAGAGCGGCGAGGAGCTTGCCGCGCTCAAGCGTGAGCGTGAGAAGGATGCTGCCGCCCACGGTGAGCTGCAAGGTCTTCTCGCTGAGAGGGGCAAGGAGCTCAGCGCCGCCAAGGATTCCAATGCGGACCTGGAGTTGAAGCTGGCCACGCTGATGCAGACGCTGGAGGCCGCCAAGGAGCGGGAGAAGACCTTGTCGGAGAAGGTCAAAGCTGACAAGGCGCTGCTGGAGAGCATCGCAGTTACCCAGAACTCGTTCAGAGATACTGTGGAGCACTGGACCGAGGGTCTGGTGAATATTGCCGCAGTCATCGACGAGGAGCTGGCGCAGCTGGGGATGGAGGACTTTGGGTATCCCTCCGACGAGAATCTCCAACCCAGCGCCAAGCTCAGCCTGTTCTTCAAGGGCGTGGCGACGGCACTCCAGCGGCTCCGGGAGAGGATCCCAAAGCAGCTGGCCGACGAGTCGCGCAAAATCTGCGCCGGGGTTCTCCAGAAGGTGCTGATGAAGGTGGCCTTCCGCAATCCAGGCCTCAGCTTCACCAACGTCCTCAAGTCCTTGCCGCCAGACGCCGATCGGGACGCACTCAAGGCCCTTGTCGCACCCATTGTGGACAAGGTGAGCGAGATCAAGAGGGTTGAGGGCGACGCGTAGACTAGGCCGCCCATTTCTTCTTTTCCCTTGTCGCTGCTAATCATGTTATGAAAACAGTCTGTTAGAGCTGCGACAAGTTATCTTGTAATATAACTTTATTTCTGTTATCAATTGCTATGTTATTTCCTCTACTAGATTCCTTCCTTTGTATGTTTTTACCCTACGCTTCTAGGGAACTTGTCGGCGCAGGCACCCGAGCCGCGAGCGCTGAGTGCGGAACGTCAGCAGCCTGCTGGCGGCGCTGCTTCCGACAAGAAACCTTGTCGCGACTAGATGCAGCACACTTAAGTTGTTGAGCGGACTCGAAACAAAGTAAGGGCGCAACTAGCCACGAGTTGGTTCCTCCGCGCACAGGTTTTCCATACAAAGCAGGGTCGTTCGAGGAAGATAACTCAAAAAATTTAAAAATTGATTGCTCAAACTTTGGCAACTTAGCTTTTCTGTCGTTTGCTTCCCGGCAAGGCAAAACTTTGCTTGAACGACGCCTGGTCCATACCACAATCTTCTCCTTCCCCCCCCGGCAAACTTGTGTGCGAGGGAACCTTCTTTTCCTTTGTTGAAAAAGAAGAAAGAAGAGAAAATAATGATATGGAGCCCTTCGGCTCGTTATTGCTTACCGGATGTAGGTGCTGCACAAAGTGTCAGATAACGCATGCAAGAAAGAAACTAATGCATGAAATGGACAAGTTGTGCGGAGCACATGGGGTTCTATTTATGCACGGGATCTGCGCCCGGCTTTGTACAAAGGATTACATGCAACAGCGGCAAGACTTGTACAAAAGGTGGTTGCCGGAACGGGTTCCGGCAACCGCGCCCTACGGGAAAAACTTACGAAGATGTTCTATGTTCCAGGAGTTGCTCACCGGAATGCCATCTTCGGTCTCAAGGCGGACAGCGCCGGGCCTTGTGACTCGTTTCACCCGATAAGGGCCTTCCCACTTCGGCGTCAACTTGTTGGAATTCTTGGCGGACTGAACGCGCCGAAGAACAAGGTCGCCTTCCTCGAAGCTTCTGGCCTTAACTTTGCGGCTATGGTAGCGGCGCAAAGCTTGCTGGTATCGAGCAGCTCGTACAGCAGCCTGAAGACGATCTTCCTCAAGGAGCAGCGCGTCGTCTTGTCGCAGCTGTTCTTGCTCAAGCTCATCATAAGCGAGCACTCGAGGCGATCCGTATACGAGTTCCGTGGGGAGAACTGCCTCTGCTCCATAGACTAGAGCGAAAGGTGTCTGGCCAGTGGCTCGATTTGGCGTCGTTCTGATCGACCAAAGAACCACCGGCAGCTCCTCGATCCAGTTTCTTCCGCACTTGCGCAGCCTGTCGAAAGTTCTGGTCTTGAGCCCGCGCAGCACTTCAGCATTTGCCCTCTCTGCTTGACCGTTGCTTCTTGGATGAGCAACAGAAGCGAAGCAGACCTTGGCGCCAAGGTCTTGGACGTACTGCATGAAGGTGCGGCTCGTGAATTGCGTGCCGTTGTCGGTGATGATCCTGTTAGGGATCCCGAAACGGCAAACAATTGACCTGAAGAACTTGACTGCTGACTGTGCTGTCACCTTCCTCACTGGCTGCACTTCCGGCCACTTTGTGAACTTGTCGATTGCGACGTACAAGTACTCAAAGCCCCCGACAGCTCGGGGGAAAGGGCCGAGGATATCGAGCCCCCAGACCGAAAATGGCCAGGATAAAGGGATCGTCTGGAGAGCTTGAGCTGGCTGGTGTATCTGTTTGGAGTGGAACTGGCACGCTTCACACTTGGTTACTTGTGCAGTTGCATCCTGGAGAGCTGTCGGCCAAAAGAAACCTTGCCGGAAAGCTTTGCCGGCAAGTGCTCTTGCGCCAATGTGGTGGCCACATATGCCTCCATGTATCTCTGCCAACAGCTTTTGTCCATCTTCCCGGCAAATACACTTCAATTTCACACCGTTGAGTCTTCTTCTGTACAGTATGCTATCGACAAACTGGTACATACTTGACTGCCGGGCTACTTTTTCCGCTTCTTCTTGCTCTTCGGGAAGTTCTCCTGTCTGAAGGAAATGGACAATCTGCTGTGCCCATGCTGGAGCTTGTGGCTCGACAACAAGGACTAAAGGCACATCTGCTGCTGCGGGGACATCCGCTTCTACGGCAAGGACTTGCGGCCCTGCCGGAGCTTGATGTTCCCCGGCAAGCTTGCCGGGGCAAAACTTGTCGGGAGCGTCTGCTTCAACGGAACAAACCATAAGGCTTGCCGGAGCAGACTGCCCCTCAGCATCCTTGGTGTTGATCTTGGGGACTTTCTTGGCGGCGGCTTCGGGGAGCTCTGCCGGAAAGTAGTCACCAGAAACCAACTTCCTCTTCTTGCATTGTCCAGTTGATGGTGTTACGGATGGTTGAGTCAACTTGAGCACAAAGATCCCTGGTTCCACAGGTAACTTTAGTGCGGCGCACTTTGACAGGCCATCAGCAATGTCATTCTGAGCTCTTGGGATATGCTCCATCTACCGGCGGCGGAACAACAGAAGGAGGAAAGGCAAAGAGGTGCTAGTTGTTGAGCAGTCCGGCAACGGTGGTGGCGCCAAGGAAGCCAAAGCTGGTGACTCCGGCAAGGAGGTTGCTGCGGAGGTGGCGGTCGCCGACAAGCAGGACGGCACCAACAAGCAGTATTGCAAGATCCACCGCACCAAGAGCCATGATCTCCAGAACTGTAAGAAAGTCGAGCAGCTTGTTGAGCAACAGAAAGCTGAATACGAGCGGCGCGACAAGGAGAAGGCCCAGGAAGGTGCTGGGGGATCCGGCAAGAAACGTCCCGGCCGAGGAGGACGCTGCGGCAAGGCCAAGCAGCAGCAAGGAGACAGAGCTCCTCGCGGCCGCAACAAGGATGAAGATGACGACGACGATGAAGACATGGATGATGAGGAGAATGATGAGCAGGAGTTCCAGAAAGCCACGATGGTCCTGTGCGTTGACGGTGGTGCTTCTCTGCACACCTCGCACCGCCAGCTCAAGTAGTGGGCGCGGGAAGTTAATGCAGCAGAACCACCCGTCGAGTCACGCAAGCCTCTGAAATGGTCCAGCACGCCTATCATCTTTGATATTGAGGACCACCCTGATCGCATAACTGCGGTCGGGTGCTTGCCGATGTTGGTTTCACCAACAATCCGCAACCTAAAGGTCACTAAGATGCTAGTTGACGGCGGGGCCGGCTTGAATCTGATCTCCTCCGCGGTGCTCCAGAAACTCCAGATCCCTGACAGCTCGAAGAGACCGGTACATTTCAAGGAATCAACCCGGGAAGGAGCAAGCCGAAGGGAAAGATCACGTTACCGGTAACATTTGGCAGCGAGCTGAACTTCAGGACTGAGAGGGTCACATTTGATGTTGCTGACTTTCCATTACCTTACAATGGAATCCTTGGCCATCCGGCACTCGCCAAGTTCATGGCAGCCTCTCACTATGCGTACAACGTACTGAAAATGCCAAGCCCGATAAGTGTCATCTCTGTCCCTGGCGACAAGAAGGATGCTCTTATCTGTGCCGACAAGATCTACCGGGAAGCAGCAGCCGCAGCAGAACGCAAGACACTTGCCGCTGAAGCTCCCGGGGGGAAGAAGAAGACCAAGTCCGGCAAGAGCTCTGATGCCCACTCCAGCAAGCGCACCTCTTCGGAGTGCTGCGCTACCGTCGAGGACGCACCATCGAGCTCCACCGGCAAGTGTAAGAAGGCAATGGCAGCTCCACCTGAGACCAAGAAGGTGTCCGCCAAGGAGGACGGCACTGGTGGTACCTTCACCATCAGCGCCACTCTTGACCCCAAATAGGAAAGCGCGCTCGTTGCTTTCCTGCGCGTGAATGTCGACGTGTTTGCGTGGCAATCGTCTGATATCCCCGGTGTTCCCAGGAAAGTAATTGAGCACCACCTTACCGTCTGTCCTCATGCGCGGCTCGTCAAGCAGAAAGTCAGGAAACAGGCAGTGGAGCGCCAAGAATTCATCGCAGAAGAAATCAAGAAGTTGGAAGCAGCAGGCCTTGTCAGAGGAGTGCTCCACCCCACGTGGTTGGCCAATCCTGTTGTCGTGCGCAAGGCTAACAGGAAATGGAGGCTTTGTATTGACTTCACTGATGTTAATAAAGCTTGTCCCAAAGACCCGTTTCCCTTGCCGCGCATTGACCAGATTGTTGACTCCACAGCCGGATGTGATTTGCTTTCATTTCTTGATGCATACTCAGGATACCATCAGATCTTCATGGCAGAAGAGGATGAAGAGAAAACCGCATTTATCACCCCGTGTGGCACGTATTGCTTCGTACGGATGCCTTTCGGTTTGAAGAATGCTGGTTCAACATTCGCAAGGGTAGTCCACCACGCTTTTGAGCCACAGATGCACCGAAATGTAGAAGCCTGCATGGATGACATAGTGGTCAAAAGCAAGAACAGGGCGACCCTGATTCAAGATTTAGACGAGACATTTGCAAATCTGCGCAGGATGAACCTCAAGCTTAACCCCGAGAAGCGCGTGTTTGGAGTCCCATCCGGCAAGCTTCTCGGGTTCTTCATGTCTCAGCGGGGAATTGAAGCCAATCCCGACAAAATCAAGGCCATTGAGCAGATCGAAGCACCAAAGTGCGTCAAGGATGTACGAAGGCTTGCCGGTTGCGTGGCTGCTCTCAGCAGGTTTATCTCTAGATCTCCTCAGCGCGCCCTGCCATTTTTCAAAATTTTGAAAAAGGCAGGTCCAATGAAATGGACTCCGGAGGCGGAGGCTGGGCTGCAGGACTTGAAGAGATACCTGTCCTCCACTCCAATACTTGTCGCACCTAAGCCGCAAGAGAAGTTGCTGCTGTATATAGCGGCAACCAATCAAGTGGTTAGTGCTGCGTTAGTGACGGAGAGGGAGGCAGATGATGAGCCAGCAACCACGGCAGATGCATCTAGCGACAAGCAGGGGGCTTCGCCGACAAGCTCTGGTCCCGACAAAGATGGATCTGCGCAGGAGCATGATAAGATGCAGAAGAGAATGGTGCAGCGTCCAGTTTACTTTGTCAGTTCCCTTCTACAGGGGCTAGATCAAGGTACTCTGGTGTGCAGAAGTTGCTTTTCGGCCTCCTCATGGCCTCGAGAAAGCTGCGCCATTACTTCCAAGCACATGAGATCACAGTCGTCACTCGCTTTCCGCTGAAGAGGATACTGCAAAATCCAGAAGCGACAGGCAGGATTGTCGAGTGGGCGCTGGAACTGTCAAGCTTTGGCCTCAAGTTTGAGAGCACTTCAACTATCCAAAGCAGAGCATTGGCAGAGTTCATAGCAGAATGGACGCCAACCCCAGATGAAGAAATTCCAGAGACGAGCATCCCCGTCAAAGAGGCAAGCAAGAGTGGCTGATGTACTTTGATGGTGCCTTCTCGCTGCAAGGCGCCGGTGCGGGCGTGCTGCTTGTCGCGCCCACCGGAGAGCACCTCAAGTACGTAGTCCAGATGCACTTTCCCAAGGAGCAAGCAACCAACAATACTGCAGAGTATGAAGGATTGCTTGCCGGTCTCAGAATCGCAGCAGACCTTGGGATCAAGAAGCTCATTGTCAGGGGTGACTCACAGCTTGTCGTCCGCCAAGTGAACAAGAACTACCAGAGTCCATTGATGGAAGCATATGTTGATGAAGTGAGGAAGCTAGAAGAGCACTTTGACGGCCTACAGATGGAGCATATCCCAAGAGCTCAGAATGACATTGCTGATGGCCTGTCAAAGTGCGCCGCACTAAAGTTACCTGTGGAACCAGGGATCTTTGTGCTCAAGTTGACTCAACCATCCGTAACACCATCAACTGGACAAAGCAAGAAGAGGAAGTTGGTTTCTGGTGACTACTTTCCGGCAGAGCTCCCCGAAGCCGCCGCCAAGAAAGTCCCCAAGATCAACACCAAGGATGCTGAGGGGCAGTCTGCTCCGGCAAGCCTTATGGTTTGTTCCGTTGAAGCAGACGCTCCCGACAAGTTTTGCTCCGGCAAGCTTGCCGGGGAACATCAAGCTCCGGCAGGGCCGCAAGTCCTTGCCGTAGAAGCGGATGTTCCCGCAGCAGCAGATGTGCCTTTAGTCCTTGTTGTCGAGCCACAAGCTCCAGCATGGGCACAGCAGATTGTCCATTTCCTTCAGACAGGAGAACTTCCCGAAGAGCAAGAAGAAGCGGAAAAAGTAGCCCGGCAGTCAAGTATGTACCAGTTTGTCGATAGCATACTGTACAGAAGAAGACTCAACGGTGTGAAATTGAAGTGTATTTGCCGGGAAGATGGACAAAAGCTGTTGGCAGAGATACATGGAGGCATATGTGGCCACCACATTGGCGCAAGAGCACTTGCCGGCAAAGCTTTCCGGCAAGGTTTCTTTTGGCCGACAGCCCTCCAGGATGCAACTGCACAAGTAACCAAGTGTGAAGCGTGCCAGTTCCACTCCAAACAGATACACCAGCCAGCTCAAGCTCTCCAGACGATCCCTTTATCCTGGCCATTTTCGGTCTGGGGGCTCGATATCCTCGGCCCTTTCCCCCGAGCTGTCGGGGGCTTTGAGTACTTGTACGTCGCAATCGACAAGTTCACAAAGTGGCCGGAAGTGCAGCCAGTGAGGAAGGTGACAACACAGTCAGCAGTCAAGTTCTTCAGGTCAATTGTTTGCCGTTTCGGGATCCCTAACAGGATCATCACCGACAACGGCACGCAATTCACGAGCCGCACCTTCATGCAGTACGTCCAAGACCTTGGCGCCAAGGTCTGCTTCGCTTCTGTTGCTCATCCAAGAAGCAACGGTCAAGCAGAGAGGGCAAATGCTGAAGTGCTGCGCGGGCTCAAGACCAGAACTTTCGACAGGCTGCGCAAGTGCGGAAGAAACTGGATCGAGGAGCTGCCGGTGGTTCTTTGGTCGATCAGAACGACGCCAAATCGAGCCACTGGCCAGACGCCTTTCGCTCTAGTCTATGGAGCAGAGGCAGTTCTCCCCACGGAACTCGTATACGGATCGCCTCGAGTGCTCGCTTATGATGAGCTTGAGCAAGAACAGCTGCGACAAGACGACGCGCTGCTCCTTGAGGAAGATCGTCTTCAGGCTGCTGTACGAGCTGCTCGATACCAGCAAGCTTTGCGCCGCTACCATAGCCGCAAAGTTAAGGCCAGAAGCTTCGAGGAAGGCGACCTTGTTCTTCGGCGCGTTCAGTCCGCCAAGAATTCCAACAAGTTGACGCCGAAAGTGGGAAGGCCCTTATCGGGTGAAACGAGTCACAAGGCCCGGCGTTGTCCGCCTTGAGACCGAAGATGGCATTCCGGTGAGCAACTCCTGGAACACAGAACATCTTCGTAAGTTTTTCCCGTAGGGCGCGGTTGCCGGAACCCGTTCCGGCAACCACCTTTTGTACAAGTCTTGCCGCTGTTGCATGTAATCCTTTGTACAAAGCCGGGGCAGATCCCGTGCATAAATAAAACCCCATGTGCTCCGCACAACTTGTCCATTTCATGCATTAGTTTCTTTCTTGCATGCGTTATCTGACACTTTGTGCAGCACCTACATCCGGTAAGCAATAACGAGCCGAAGGGCTCCATATCATTATTTTCTCTTCTTTCTTTTTTCTCAACAAAGGAAAAGAAGGTTCCCTCGCACACAAAGTTTGCCGGGGGGGGGGGGAGGAGAAGATTGTGGTATGGACCAGGCGTCGTTCAAGCAAAGTTTTGCCTTGCCGGGAAGCAAACGACAGAAAAGCTAAGTTGCCAAGTTTGAGCAATCAATTTTTAAATTTTTTGAGTTATCTTCCTCGAACGACCCTGCTTTGTATGGAAAACCTTTGCGCGAAGGAACCAACTCGTGGCTAGTTGCGCCCTTACTTTGTTTCGAGTCCGCTCAACAACTTAAGTGTGCTGCATCTAGTCACGACAAGGTTTCTTGTTGGAAGCAGCGCCGCCAGCAGGCTGCTGATCGTTCCGCACTCAGCGCTCGCGGCTCGGGTGCCTGCGCCGACAAATTCCCTAGAAGCGTAGGCTAGAAACATACAAAGGACGGAATCTAGTAGAGGAAATAACATAGCAATTGATAACAGAAATAAAGTTATATTACAAGATAACTTGTCGTGGCTCTAACAGAATGTTTTCATAACATGATTAGCAGCGACAAGGGAAAAGAAGAAATGGGCGGCCTAGTCTACGCGTCCGCCCTCGACCCTTTTGATCTCGCTCACCTTGTCCACGATGGGTGCGACAAGGGCCTTGAGTGCGTCCCGATCGGCGTCTGGCGGCAAGGACTTGAGGACGTTGGTGTAGCTGAGGCCTGGATTGCGGAAGGCCACCTTCGTCAGCACCTTCTGGAGAACCCCGGTGCAGATTTTGCGTGACTCGTCGGCCAGCTGCTTTGGGATCCTCTCCCGGAGCCGCTAGAGTGCCGTCACCACGCCCTTGAAGAACAGGCTGAGCATGGCGCTGGGTTGGAGATTCTCGTCGGTGGGATACCCAAAGTCCTCCATCCCCAGCTGCGCCAGCTCCTCGTTGATGACTGCGGCAATATTCACCAGACCCTCGGTCCAGTGCTCCACAGTGTCTCTGAACGAGTTCTGGGTAACTACGATGCTCTCCAGCAGCGCCTTGTCAGCTTTGACCTTCTCCGACAAGGTTTTCTCTCGCTCCTTGGCGGCCTCCAGCGTCTGCATCAGCGTGGCCAGCTTCAACTCCAGGTCCGCATTGGAATCCTTGGCGGCGCTGAGCTCCTTGCCCCTCTCAGCGAGAAGACCTTGCAGCTCACCGTGGGCGACAGTATCCTTCTCACGCTCACGCTTGAGCGCGGCAAGCTCCTCGCCGCTCTTCCCAATGTTGGCCTCCAGCTGCGCCACCTTCTCCTCCAGCTCTTTCTTGGCGGCCTCTATGATCGCAGCAGCGTCCTTTGCTTCCTTGAGCGCCCCGCCAAGTGCTTGCTCGCGCTGCTAGCTCCTCCTCGTAGCTGTCGAGGTTGGCCTTCCACTGCACCAATTCACCTTCTCGCGCGGACTGCTTCTCGGCGGCCAGCCTTTGTTCCTCCTCAGCTTCAGCCTTCTCGAGAAGGAAGGCCATGCGCTCCTCGTCGAGTCGCTCCCGCTCCTATGCCAGGGACCAGAGAGCTTCTTGATTGTGGCCTCGGAGCTCCTCCGCGCGCTTCTCCATGTCAACTCCCGCCTTCGCGACAAGCGCTTCCCGGGAAGCCAGCTTGGCTTGCCGGGCGCGGTAGAGTGATAGCAGCTTCCATAGCAGCCGCTTCTCCTCAGGCTCGCCACTGCTGCTGCTGGGCGCGTCGACCAACGACAGTCCAGCAGAGGAGAGCACCTCCCCATCGAAAGTTTCCCCCTCGACCGACACCCTGGAGCTCGACGCCCAGGGTAGCTTGATGAAGATATCGTCACCGGCCTTCAAGTAGGCGCCGGGCTGGGGCTCCTTGGAACCCAGCCCCGCAGCAGCGGCAGAGGGATCGGCTGTCGGCGTAGCGCCTGGCGCTCCTGCGGCCTCAGGGTCGTCAGTGCGATCGCCCGACCCCTCACCAGCTTCTGCGGCGGCAGCCTTGGCGGCCTCATCGCCGGCGGTCTCATCAGCACCGGCCCCTTCTTCGTTGGCGGCGGCGTCGTCAATGCTGCCATGCGCGCCTTCCCCGCCGGCGCCCTCTATCTCCATTGGCTCAGCTGCAGATGGGTCTGAAGAACGAAGAAGGGAGAAAAATCACTCAAAAATCCAAGAGAAGAAAATCAGAAGAAGAAGAACCCAAGGGAAAGTGTTTGGACAAGTGAATTACCTGCGCCAAGATCTGCAGTTGCGGTCTCGGCCGCCGCAGGATCGACGGTGCTGCCCCTTGCCGGAGAGTTCTCCCTTGCCGGAGAGCGCTCCCTTACCGGGAACCCCTCCCTTGGCGGTGTAGTCGAAGTAGATGGCATTTCGGGACCAGCTTCCGGGCGCTCCTGATGTGGCTGCTCTGCTCCTACACAAATCAACAAGCAAGATATCAATAAAGGAAAAAGCACTCACGTGCGCCCGACAGCAGAAAGCTAACTATGAACTTACGCTGGGGGCTGCGCTGGGGGCTGCTTTGAGGAGTGATTGCCGGGTCCGTCAAGGTGGTCTCGGACCCACCCCTGCTGAGACGGTGGGGTCATCTTCGATGACAATCACCGCGGCCTTGGCCCTCTTCGCCGCTCTCTGGGCCAGCGTCCTGAAAAGAAAGGAGTCCACATTGAAGCAAGTCAAATACAAGATATAAAAAACAAGATTGAAGAACTACAAGAGCACCAAAGAAACTTACACTTCTTCCTCCTCGTCGGAGCTGAGCGCGGAAAGATCGAAGTTCGGCCCTCCTCCGGTGCGGCGAGGCGGAGGAGTAGGATCCCTTGCCCGCTTGGCGGGGGCGGTGGCGCTGGCCCGGGAAGATCCCGCTCCAGTTGCCGCTGCTGCGTGGGGCGCTCCCGCGGCAACATTGCTTGCCGCGGTAGAGCGCGTCGCACGGCTCGGCGGCTGTTGACCCGGCTGCCGCCCCGCTGCGTCCCCGGCCCTGCGAAGGCGCCTTCTTGGCGGGGCCGGGGGCTTCGCCTGTGGCAAGTTTTCTGAAGGCTCGGGCTCTTCCTCGCCGGCCTCGCTCGGCTCAGCTTCAGAGCCGGCAGGCTCTTCTTCGCCAATAAACTCCGCACGCTCGGCAAGGTTTGCCGCCTCTGCCGCCTCCGCCTCCTCCACAGTGAACCCGAATGCGCCCGCGGCAGCTGCGGCCGCAACCTCTTCCGCCCTAGTGGCGATGCGCTGCAGCTCCTCGTCGGTGGTGTCACGGGTGAGGCTCTTCTGCTCGTCAGCGTGGACCGGCACTTCTTCCAAGTTATCGAAGAACGCTTGCACGATGTCATCCGCAGGCTCTTGCCAAGTTGGAACGATTCCATGTGAATCGCACAATGACATCATGGCGCGGATCCGGTCAAGCGAAGAATTATTGCATAATGGAACGACGCCCCTCGACAGCGTAAATGGGTGCTGGGGGTCGCGTTTGAACAACTCCAGGAGCATTGCATCCAGCTCCAAGACGGTGAAGTTGTAGTTGAGGCCCGGCCGCAGCCTCATGATGTTCGCCGAGTTCTTGAATTCCCAGGCGGGCCTCCCCCTCTCCTGCAGGGGGGCGATGCCGCGGCGGAGGAAATCTGCACCTACAATGCCTACAGTGAGCCCGGCAAGCCTAAGGCGAAGGATCCTAGTAATGGCGATCTTCAGCCTCTCGTCTTCCGGGGCCACGTTGCTCCAGTCGTTGCCGCGCACTATTGGAGCTTGGCGCACGGCGGTGAAGGGCTGCAGATTCTCCTCGACGATCCAGCACCACTCCGCTCTCCACTCATCCCACTTGCTGCAGAGCTCACCCTCCAAGTGCGCCTCCTTCTTGCCGACTCTCGAGATCCAGGCAATCCCTCCGGCAAGCGGCTCTCATCTCTCTACCCGAGGTATGAAGAAGTGGCGGAAAAGGGCAACACTGGGGTGGACTCCGACAAAGTTTTCGCACAAATGTGCAAAAACTGCCATGGTCAGAACGGCGTTGGGGGTGAAGTCAAGAAGGCGGAAGCCGTAGGTGTTCATGATATCGCAGAAGAACTCCGAGAAGGGCGGGCAGAGCCCGCAATAGAAGAACAGCGCGAAGAATGGGTACCCGTTTGGAGCCAGTTCCGAAGCAGCGGCCGGGAGTACCCTCGTGCGCGGATGCGCCCGCGTCTCCGTCGCCCAAAAGAGGTAGAAGTACTCCCTCAGCTCTTGCACGCCGAGCTGGGGGGAGAAGATCGCCCGCTCCTTCCGCAGCGCCGCGAGCCGCTGCGCCTCGGCCGACTTCACGCCCTTCCCCTTGTCGGCTTTCGGAGCCATGGCGGAGGTGGTGGGGGAGGTCGACGGCGTTGGTGATGCTGGCGGCAGTGGGGGGCGGAGCGCTGCTCTCTCGGCTTCGAGAAGAAGGGGGGGGGGCGGCGGAGGTTCGTGAAGATGGAGTAGTAGCAACCAACGAGGGGGAACGAACTGCCCCTGTTTCCTCTGCTTATAAAGAGGGACGGGGCGGACGTTTCGCCCTTCCGATTAAAGAACCACCCACGATCTCTCCCACGACGCCGCATTCAACGCGTGCCGTTAGGGGAGAGCGCGGTGGATACGGAGCGAGATTCGGCGTGGCCCAGTCCGCGTGTGCCCGTGCCCTGTCTTGGGCCTGGCCCAACAGCGCTCGGCACCGTGTCTGGCCCAGGCCCAGGGGCTCCTGTCGGTGTACTAGAATAGGGGTACCCTAGTACCCCGAACTTGTGCACGGGCAGTTGCAGCACCCCGCGGCAAGGCTTGCTGGGAGAATGCCAAGATCCTCCGTGGTTCCCTTGGAGCCATTCAAGAACAAAGTATTTAAGCTCAGGAGACAAGGCCCCGGCAAGAGGAGCTTGCCGGGAAGACCAACCAAGGCACTCCAAGGAACTTGCCGCGACGCGCCACACGCTCCGGCAAGGCAACAAGGCCCCAGCAAGACGAGCTTGTCGGGAAGACCAACCAAGGTACCTCGAGGCCCGGTGAGCGACAGGCTTCCAGACCCGACAAGATAGCAGCAGCGGCAAGGCGCTTGCCGCGGCAGGCGGCCACTCTGTGCCCACGCTCCAGCACATCCACCAACGTGTCGCTCTGGGGGCCTCTCCAGGCACGCGTGGCGGGAGGCTGTGCAGCCAGCGGTGCGCAGTGGCATGCGAAGCTGACAAGATCGCCATCGTGGCGAACGGTGGCGCCCCTAACGGTCCTTTTCTGCACTGTTTGGGCGACTCAGACGGGCATTTAATGCCCTTGTCCCCTGCCGTTAGAGTTAGGTAGGGTGCACTGTACAAGTAACTGTACCAACCACCTCACTTTTTACATTTGTACCCTTCTCTACGTTGCCACCTGTCGGTGACCCCTTTAGCGTATAAAAGGAGGCCCATGCGCAACGTAGAGGGGGTTCGGGTGGACTGGTTCACGAAGTTCGACTAGTTCGGAACCCAGAAAAACACTAGGCTCTCTCTCTGGAGCAAGAACATAATACAACTAGACAAGCAGCAGTAGGAGTGTTATCTCTCCGGAGAGCTCCGAAGCTGGGTAAACTGCTCGTGTGCTACACATATATACTATAGCCTATAAGAACTAGTACAAGTCAATTCTTAGCATTATCAGTACAAGTCAATTTCCATGCTACTTGTCACTGAAATTCAAAAGCATCCACGGTAAGGTTAATTCTTTGCATTATCAGTCAATCCAATCCAATATAATCCACTATTTGTATATATGCTATAAGAACCAGCAGTGACGCTCCACCAAGAACCACACGTCCAGCCGGCGACAAGAATACCCATGATTGGTGGTTGGAGGAGATGGAATTGGGGTAGGGTTGCCTCACTCACATGGTGGCTAGTGTGCCAGCGTTGGGGAGAGGCAGGCGGGTCCGGGCAGTGAAAGCAAGGAGCTTGGTCGAGGCGGCGATCATCCTCGATCTGTGACCGCGTGGGGAGCACGGTCCAGGAAGTGGTCCACCTTCTGATGTGCGGTGGCATGAGGAGCGCTAGCTCAGTCTAGGTGGCGGTCCTCCTTGATCTACAGCGGCGCTCCTGCCCGACTCGTAACGGCGCTTCGCAGCAGCAGCTTCCTGCCCCGTCGGGGCGCTCCTCCTTCATCCTCACGGCGACGTCACTCGGCTGCTCAGAACTAGCCCTTTGAGGCGAAGCGCGCGAGAGTAGGGATGCTCGCGCCAAGCCGTCTCCTTTTCCGTCAGATATTGTTTGAAGGTAGCGACTACAGCAGGCCACATGCTTCCTTGAACTTCATGAGTGATCGTGTGTGGCCCTTGATTTTTTCTGCATAGAGAGGAGCATGCAGTTTCCTGGTTTTCAGGGATTGATTAGCATCTTTTTTTATGAAATGAATCGATAGATCATTCCGTGGAATACGTGTGCTAGGAGGCTCCTGGTCGAGATCGTCCGGGAACCGATCGAGGTTTTGGACATGACGCCCAGATTTTGTTTTCAGTTTTCTTCTTTTATTGAGAAGGTCCTTTCCAAACTATTACATAGATCTATTTTTAAATCTCAGCCATTAATTTTCTATGTTAACACAAAATCAACGGATATAAAAGAAATGACTTATGGAGAACTATGAAAGGCTCCTCCCTTTAATATTAGGTAAAGATATAATCACCAAACACAAATCAACATACATAATAAGTGATGTTCTCATAGCAAAATACTAAACAACAACTTCATCAGGTTTCAGCCATCATAGCAAATACAATTTCACATAGTAGATAAAAAGTCATCTTCTCACAGGAAAATACGACAAAAGCAATCCAGTCATCATCCGCGGCAGCAACATCAACATCTTCGCCATGTGTATCAGCCTGAATTGTATTTCCCCTAGTGTCATCATCTTCTTCATCCTCAATGTCCTCAAATGTTGGCCTCTTATTGATCAACTGTCGTACGTCCACATCTCGGTAGGGAATCTTTTCCCAGCGTTATTGATGTGATGATTCTCAAAGATGCTACGAACATCTGTGGAATTTTCTACATCAGGAGCAGTGTAATCATCATCTTGTTGTGCAACTTCATTAAATGAACTCCTCTACT
This sequence comes from Triticum aestivum, assembly GCF_018294505.1. Classification (NCBI taxonomy): domain Eukaryota; kingdom Viridiplantae; phylum Streptophyta; class Magnoliopsida; order Poales; family Poaceae; genus Triticum; species Triticum aestivum. The sequence goes on from NC_057809.1 coordinate 338,665,593, forward strand.
CAAACCTTTGCAATACTCTCTAGTCATCACTACATGCATATGTGTCTTCTAAGAAAAATATCTATGTTGCTTGATTTCCCAAAATAAAAGGCTCATTAGTGTGGTACGCCGCCTTGACATTGATGGATTTGAAATAATCATCAACTTCGGGTTTTGCAATTCTGGAAAACAGGTTATAGCAACGATAGCACAACAGAACCACACATTGATGAACCTCGAAACTAGAGATATACTGCAAGTAAACAATGTCTATTATGTTACCATACATTTCAGTTGTCTCTTTACAATATGTCAAACAATTTCGCAAATCCTGCCATAACCAGTTTGTCAATGTTTCTTAGATTTTGCGCCAATAACACCTTTTTGTAGATGATGCACAATATAGTGATCATGTCAAACATCTACATATATGAGAATGTGGTGCAAGTTTAGTAGATTACAATGTATAAGCCGCAATACTTAGCACTTACTCGATATAAGGTAGAATCTCAAGACAGTTATTCAACACATACCAAACCATTTTGTCCAAATCTTTAGGTTTGTCATCTTGTCGACTCTTCTGTGTAACTCAAATAGAACAATAGAAAACATTGAGATCGGGATTGTCTTCACCCATCTTTTTGCTAAGTTGATCAACTATTTCAATGTATTTTGAGCAGAATGTCAATGCTTCTGTAGCAACGTAGGCCTCTGCAATGGAACCCTTAGGTCTAGCTCTATTCCTAACATAGCCCTTGAAAGTGCCTAGCCGCGTTTCAATAGGGTACATACAACCATACTATACTCGACCTCTAAATAGTGCCTCATCAGGTAGATGAACCGCCAAATGCACCATCACATCAAAGAAGGTTGGATGATATATCTTCTTAAGGTCGCATAGGATAGTTGGTATCTTGTCTCTAAGACGCTCCAAAGCATCTATCCTGATATTTATACTACAAAGTTCCCTAAAAAATTGTCCCAACTCAATAACTGCTCTGTATAAGTCAGGGCGTCCCAATCCTATAAGGATAACAGGTAAAACCATTTGAAGTAGGACGTGGCAGTCATGAGATTTTAACCTTTGTACCTTGTTTCCATCTGCACTGACTCTCCTTTCAAGGCTGGAAGCAAATCCATGTGGGAATCTCAGACATAACAAGACCTTGCAGAATTCTTTTCTTTTTACCTTGTCCAAGACATACACATCTCGTGCCATATCCCGTGATGCACAATCATCTTTCACCTGCAAATTGGATCTGATACCCAGGTGTGTAAAATCAATCCTATATTTTAAGGTATCTTTCTTCTTGCCTTGAATATTAAGAAGTGTGCCGATAATGTTGCGACATATATTTTTCTCGATGTGCATCACATCAAGATTATGCTGCAGATACAAACCTTTCCAATACTCCAAGTCCCACAAAGTGGACCTGCGGGTAAACAATAATATCTCTTCTGCCCTACCATTGTTCCCTTTCCCGCTACCATTACACTACAAAAAAATACACTTATGTGATGATACGTGTTTGTCACAGTAGGTCACGTTTTTGTCATGCATGTACATCCATGACGATTTTATGATAGAATTAAGATAGTCATACCTGTGCTGTCGTAGATGTGTTCCATGACATTACCAAGATTATCATCACGGAAGTGCCCGCTTCCATGAGGATAAATGGCGCGTCATGGAAATGCTTTCGTTAAGGGTAACCTACATGTGGCATCCACCGTAACGGGTCACCATTAAGCTATCCGGTTCTGGTTTGGATCCCATAACCCGTTAACAGCCTAGACCGATGGAGATTTTCCACGTGTAAAATCATCATTGGCTGGAGGAAACACATGTCTGCTCCTCGGTGGGCCAGATGTCGTCCGTCCAATGGAGGAGACATGCCTATGATACGTCGACACGTTGCAGGGCCCAACAGAGGCCCATATAGGTTAAAATGGTCGACCCAGTCAAAGGCCCGTAGTACTTACTAAGGTACTAGTGGGCCAGCCCAATAACAACATGTTTAAACATGGCCCATTAATGGCCCAAAGCCAGATCTGGCCCTTTAATTGTTTGCCGAATATATGGACCCAATTACGACCCTGTGACTTTCGGCTCGTTAGAGGCCCAATGTAGACATGGGCCCATTTCAGCCTGGTGTGTCTTTCGGCCTAGGAATGGCCTGCGCTGCCCATGGGTCATAGATGGTCCGATGCGACATCCGGCCCACTAACGGCCCGTGATAGAGGTGGAAACAGTTCATCCCGGTGTGACTTTGGGCCTGTTAAAGGCCTGTCATATAATTCGGCTCGTCGATGCTTGTACTAACCTTTCGGCCTCTTAAAGGCCCATGATATCAGTGGGCCAACTAAGGCCCGAGATATGTTTCAGCCTAGTAATGGCCCATCATATAACTAGGCCAAAAAGGGCCCAGTCTACATTTCAGCCTGCTGAAGGCCCATCGACGACTAGTGAAAATTGAGGCCCTACATGCATTTTGGCCTGCTAAAGGCCCATGGTTTCTTTTGGGCCGTAACAGGCTAGTAGAATATTGAGCTTTTTAATGGCCCAAAGCTACATGGACCCAACTAAGCGTTGGGTCCACTAAAGGCCCAACTAAAATTTGGCCCGAATATAGGCCCGAGTAAGTTGTTGGTGAGGGAGTCCTGGATTAAGGGGTCCTCGGGCGTCCGGTCTATGTGACGTGGGCCGGACTAATGGGCCATGAAGATACGAGATAGAAGACTTCCTCCCGTGTTCGAATGGGACTCTCCTTTACGTGGAAGGCAAGCTTGGCGTTCGGATATGAAGATTCATCCCTCCGTAAACTGACTCTGTACAACCCTAGGTCCCTCCTGTGTCTATATAAACCGGAGGGTTTAGTTCGTAGAGACAATCATAAATGTACAGGCTAGACGACTAAGGTTTAGCCATTACGATCTCGAGGTAGATCAACTCTTGTAAATCCCATATTCATCCAAGATAATCAAGCAGGAAGTAGGGTATTACCTCCATCAAGAGGGCCGGAACCTGGGTAAACATCGTGTACCTGTCTCCTATTACCTTTGATCCTCAGACGCACAGTTCGGGACCCCCTACCCAAGATCTGCCGGTTTTGACACCGACATTGGTGCTTTCATTGAGAGTTTCGTTGTGTCGTCGTCGGAAGGATCGATGGCTCCATTTTTCATATAGAACTATGCAGCCTTGAGGTAGGTCTTTCTCCCCGGCCAGATCTTTGTGTTCGGCGGCTTCGCACTACGGGCCAACTCGCTTGGCCATCTAGAGCAAATCAACAGCTATGCCCCAGGTGAGCAGATTAGTTTTGGAAATCTGCATTATGTCGCCAATATCCGAGGAGATTTGGTCTTCCAAGGGTTCGCGACCCCAACCTCCACTCTGGCCTTAGATGCGGAGCGCATTACCAGGTCCGAAGACGGGATGTCCGAGCCCATCGGACTCCCTTCGCCTATTGAGCCTAGTATGGGAGAGCCGGAGGAAGTAGTGTCACCGGCAATCATCATGAAGCCGGACTCTTCTCCGAACACTGGCTCCGGACCCTCAGAGTCAGCATCGTGTGAGCTCGGTCAAGGAGTTTCCTTCCCACCGTACTCCATGGAATCTCTTCTCCCTGGCCAAATCTCGCCTTTAAGCGAGACTATGGACTTAATGTGATCCCTCGTAATTACAGAGGGGCAACATCCGAACTACACCTAGCCCGGACTAGGGGCTGAGAGCAGAGAATTTTACATCCGACCCACCACCCACTTCATACCCACTTTCGAGGACATAACCGACATGCTTGAGCATACCCTCGAAGACATCTATTGTATGGACGTCGATGCCACAGACCAACAAAGCCAAAACCCGCCGCATACCCGATGCTGGGCGGCCACCTCCACATATGAAATATACACGGTGGATACGCTAAAAGAGGATGGCGATGAAGGCCGTAAGGATCCAATCAAGGATAATAACACTCATAAACCACCAAAGCGGTGGCACCATCGGCGCCGTTCAAAATCATTCTGCGACAAAGAAAGCAATACCGGCAACGGAAATGGTAACACTCCGGAGAATGGCAAAGACGCAGACGCCCCCACCAAACAAACATCCGAACAGGACGATAGGGAGGAGGGGCAGGGTAACCCTGACGAGCCAGTCGGAAATGAGGACTCGGAGACAACAATTATATGCCACCCTCCGAAGACAAAATCAACCTCGGCGATGAAGACTTCATCATGCCAGAGGAACCCCTCGAGCAAGAACGCTTTAGGTATTAGCTCATTGCAAACGCGAGGAGACCGAAAAGGAAACAACAACGGCTTCAAGCCGAATAGGATACGCACAACGACAGATGGACTAATGTCCTGGCAGGCAAGGAATACAGCCTCGCACGACCAACCAAAAGCTACCCAAAGCGCAAGTTGTTACCCCAATTTGACGTTGAGGCACTGGAGCCCCTAACTTCAGCGTGCAACGCAGCCGCTAAACCAAACCGACAACCGCATGGCCGAGAGAGAACGACTATCCAAGCCAAACACTAGCCCACAATACCCCATCGTAAAGGCAGGGAGACAGTGGCCTTGGATTACACCGACGACCTACGGCAGAACCTGGACACTAGGGCAGGCCTAGCCAGATCAATCTACGGGTCACGGGGACGTGCCCCGACACGAGAGGTCGGCTATCAGGCCCGGCATGATCAACACAACCTCACTCAGGTTGACAACCGCATAGGGAAGTTTGCCGAACTCTATTGTGACGTCGCCCGTTATAGAGGCGCCGCACACCCTCTATGCTTCACCAAGGAAGTGATGGAGCATCAATTCCTAGAAGGGTTTAAACCTATGAATATCGAATCATATGATGGAACAACCGACCCCACAATATGGATTGAGGATTTTCTTCTCCATATGCACATGGCTAGCGGTGATGATCTCCATGCCATCAAATACCTCCCACTAAAATTAAAGGGACTAGCCTGGCACTGGCTAAACAGCCTCCCAGAGAACTCCATTGGCAACTCGGAAGACTTTGAGGATGCCTTTCGCGACAACTTCCAAGGTACATATGTTTGGCCCACGGACGCCGATGACCTCAGTCACATCATCCACCAGCCCGGAGAGTCAACCAGGAAACTTTGGACTAGGTTCCTAATTAAAAAGAACCAAATTGTTGACTGTCTGAACGCCGAAGCCCTCGCGGCCTTTAAACATAGTGTCCGGGATGAGTGGCTCGCCCGTCACCTCGGCCAAGAAAAATCTAAGTCCATTGCAGCTCTTACCTCACGAATGACCCGCTTTTGCGCGGGAGAAGATAGCTGGCATGCTCTTAGAAGCAATAGCACCAGCGATCCCGGCACCTCCGAAGCCAGGGACGGCAATGGCAAGCCATGACGCAATAAAAACAAGTGTCGAAACAATAACGCAGGAACCCAAGACATGGTGGTGAACGCCAGATTTAGTGGCCCCAAATCCGGTCAACGAAAGAAGCCATCCAAGGCAAACAGAGATGGCCCATCCAGTTTAGACAGGATACTGGATCGGCCCTGTCAGATTCGTGGCAGCCCTAACAAACCCGCTAACTATACCAACACTGGGTTTTCAAAGAAGTCGGCAAGCTCAATGCCGAACACAGAGGGAAGGGCCGCCCAGTGACAGCGAAGACGAAGAGACTCCCCAACCAAACAATCGGGGATAGAAGCAATTTCCCCCCGAAGTCAAAACAGTAAACATGCTATACGTGATGCATATCCCTACAAGGGAGTGCAAGCGGGCACTATGAGACATCTATCCCTACAAGGGAGTGCAAGGACCACCCAACCAATATCCGTCACAGAGGTTCAGCAACTCTGGTTCTCGATCCAATTATCGACGGATTCCATCTCATACGGGTCCTTATTGACGGCGACAGTAGCCTTAATTTACTTTATCAAGACAATGTCCGCAAGATGGGCATTGACCCCTCAAGGATCAAGCCCACCACAACTACTTTCAAGGGAGTAATACCTAGCGTCGGAGCTCACTGCATGGGTTCAATCACATTGGAAGTCGTCTTTGGTTCGCCGGACCACTTTTGAAGAGAAGACTTGATCTTCAATATTGTCCCGTTCCACAGTGGCTACCATGCACTGCTCAGGCGGACCGCTTCTGCTTGTTTCAATGCAGTCCCACGCTACACCTATCTAAAACATAAGATGCCACTCCATGCAGTGTCATCACAATCAACAGAAACACGGAACGCTCCCTCCATACCGAGTAGCATACCACGGCCATCACAGCCGAAGTAGAAAGCGGCTCCATCAAGCTGCATATCTCATTGGCCATTAAGCCGTCAGCCTCTATTACAGAGGACCAACCAATTCTAAAGTTGGATTAGCAATTCCGCCTCCGTCGTTCGCCACATATACCTGCGAAGTTCCTATCGCGCATGCATAACTATGAACTTAAAATACCTTGGTCATCGGCGGAGGCACAATACGAGCAGGCCTACAATACGGTCCGCCCTCCTACAACCTTTTTTCTCTTTTCTAACTATATCTTATATTTTTCCACAGGTGAATAAAAAATGGTTCATCCAACAGACCTACAAGGACTCTTTCTGAGCCCGATTTCGTACAAATAACCAAAGATTACTCCTTTTAAGGAATACTTTTTGCTGAGGCAACGGTAGCGCAGACGTGTGACAGGAGGTCCAAAAGATTTTCTGTAGACCAAACACTCTATTTAAAACTTGTATAGAGCCTTTTTCCTCAGCCTCCGACCCCTGGCATGTAAAATGGCCTGGGTAGTGGTGTTATAATCTATATGATTGCGTTCGACGTATCAATCAGGTTCTAGTGAACATAATCCGTCTTCAGTATTTTCTTTTCCTCATAGAACTGCAATTTTCGGTTGTTTCACACACACACCTCGACACAAATCACCAGGGGCTCGATACGACAACATATGGGTTGACGAAAAGTCCGAACAGCTCTACAGCATACTTGAGCGTCACAAGTTTGGCATTATATGCATCAGCTCCGAATCATGTCATTGGTCAATATTTTGGTTGTCCGGCTCCTGCGCTTACTACCTTACGTTCCGCCTTATCGGCTAGGGTAGTAAAGGGAGAACTACTGTGATTGTGTTTCCAGTTCACCTGGTTAAACACCTTAGTAGAGAAGGACGAAAACTCACTGTCATGATGCGGCGAGAGCTGGTCAACCACTCGGAGACTTATTAGAATATTTTGCGATTTCTTCCGTACTACACGAATGACCGTTCTTTATTTTTTGGTCACCTGTGTAACGCAACCGTATTCGGATAACCGCGTACATACCAGGGGCTACATAGTAGACCCACAGTAAAACGCCTATGGCTAAGTGAAAGTGTTAAAGCCGTATAGTCCGATTGCCTAGTTCGCCGCACTGACACCTCCGTTACGGACCAAGACGTTGGGTCAAGAGTGATGAGGTGCGATTCCGAGCAACCCCGTTTTATATGTAAGGGGGACGAAGCCAATGACTGGCAAACTTTCAGATTACAAAAGATAGCCGCACAGGAGGAAATTACTTTCAGGCAAAGATATGAATATTACACAGCCTTAATGTATCATAATATTGTTCTCACAAATCTGGTGCATTTATTCGAACATAATATCTTCCGAGCAATGACCCTCTATCAATCGGGCGCCCTATAGGACGTCCTCCAAATAATGCTCCCGCATGTGATGGTCCTTGCCTCCAGGCAGGCCCTTAGCTGCAATATCGGTGGCCTTCATCTTTGCCAGTACATCTTGACACGGGTGAACGCCATGCGGGCAACTTCGATGCACGCCCACCGCTTGATGGCGTCGATACGCGTCACTGCATCAACAAGTCGCTGCACCAGACCAAAATAGCTGTTCGGAATGGGTTCAGCCGGCTATAGCCAGACCACGATGTCCTTCATGGCAGTTCCAGACATCTTGTGGAGCTCAGCCCATTGCGCCATCTGTTTGTTCAGCAACACCAAATGCCCTGGCATGTTGAATTGTGATGAGAAAAGCTTCTCCGTAGCACGTCCTTCCTACACTTGGAAGAACTGCACTATGTTAGAGACACTCTTCGGCAGGTCCAAGAACGCGTCTGGAGAACTCCACAATTGGTTAAGCAGAGCATACTTCGTGTCGCCAAACTTAGTCTATAAAATAAAGGGCTTGCCAGCCGCTATCTCCCCAGCTTGCCGGATCTCCTCGCGAGCTGCTCTAGACTCGGACCGTACTTCTCTCGCCCCTTGTAAGGCCTTGTCAAGTTCGGCTGCCTTGGCTTTGTTATCCTCCTAGAGTGATTTGCATTTGCCAGTGGCATCCTTCAGCTCTTGCTCCATGGTAGATATTCTCTCCTCGCACTGGCGTCGAGTGGCCTGATCGGCCTTTAAATCAGCAGCCGCCTTCTTGGCAGCCGCACTACTCACTCTGGCCTGCTCCTTGGCCTGGGCAAGCTCGGACCGAAGGGTCTCAACCGTGGTAGCGCCATCTACAGTTATGCATGGCATTGTGTATAATTTTCAGCTTCGTGCTCATACTATTATACATGCATAAGCGGGCTGTCCCAAAACATACCTTTTGCCTTGTCGAGCCGTTTGTGAATGAGGGTAATGTCCTCATCAGCTAAATCAAGTTTATGATTTAAATGTGCAACTTCCGCAGCTTGGTTAGTCACCTTTGACATAATAGCCTGTTTTCAAATTAATTATGTCACTTCCTGAGCATATCTTTTTTCGATCCTCTGATCGCCTCCCTGTGGAAACCGACCAGAGTCTCATGGGCTACTATCCATAGAAAGGCGCATTTTTGCATGAGAAGACGGTTAAAGATATTACATTGCATACCTCGAAGCCTCTCAGCAGGCTCGTGAAGGCTTCATTCAATCCTCTTCTCACGGACAGAATCCTCTCAACTACCGTACCCATTAAGGTACGATGTTCCTCTGAGATGGACGCACGTTGCAATGTGCCCATCAGTGTATCCGGCACCTCCGGATTCCCGGAGGCTGCTACGGGAGCACAAACTCCCTTCAAAAGGGTACTCTTACTTGACCCTAGAATCATCATCGCCTGTAAATCAGATACTTCGCGGCCTTCATTGTTTGTCCCCGTGGGGGCTGCCTCCCCTGGACCCTTGACGGTCGAAGTATCACCTTCGGGCCTTGTCTCCATTGTCCCCCATGCCGCTAGATGTTCAGGGGAGATCCTCCGGGATGACACCTCGAAGTCGTCCGCCCTTAGGGGCGATTAAGCTTGTGGAGGCGTCTCGTTTTCCATCATCTCTGGAGGCAGGTCCCCCAATGAGGAGGACTGTTGAGGTAGATAGCGGGTCGGACTTCAAACATATGGTTTAAATGTTACCCATGCAAACCGAAAAGAACGGGATATATCTAGAGCATCCTTGTTCACTTACGATTCGGCAAAGGGCTTGTCCCTAGAGAGGAGCTCTGTGTCAACATCAGCTACGAACCCGAACCATCTGACAGTGATATCTTCCCTCTCTTGGGTTCCTCCACCTCCAACTCTTCGGAGGTAGTCCTTTTCTTCCCATGGGGGGAAGCGAGATCCCCCTCCTTCTTCCCCTCTGTCTTCACCTTCAGAAGAGGGAGCTTCAGTCTCCCCGGACGTAGCGTCCAGTATACCCTAAGACCAGAGGCCACCTTCAGCCCTCTTGTTCTTATTCTTGTCCTCCCTTGCCGGCATATGATACGGCACCGGGGCCAGCATCCTCATTAACACAGGATCAACCGAGTCTTCGGGAAGTGGAGCTAAACACCTAATTCATTCCGCCTTCTTTATGCAGCCCTGGTCGAGGATAGGTTTCTGCGTTCATGTCAGGACCCCGACTCAATGCCACATCGATCTAGCATGTAACACCTCATATCACTTTGCGGCCTCACGCACGGTATTCCCACGGGTGTCGCCTTACCTTTGCCCGGGACCGTTTGCATCTTTTGGCACACGTATATGATAGTGTCGCTAGCATCCATATGATAAGGAGCCCGGGCTGACATGGCTAGTCGTAAACCCAAAGTGGCACAGACTTACAGGGACAAGCATCCATGACCCAGCATCGAACGTGTCGGTCAACAGCGAGTGAATCCAGGCTGTAGCACTGGGCTAGCAAGACTCCGGTGGACCGGGCTGTAGCGGGCTAACAGGACTTTGGTATTCATCGCGTGACATTTCCCCGAAGGGACAGACACAGGAACGAAGAAGGACACATGCCGGCCAGCCTAAGTGTTCCGGAGCAGTAGCAAGCTACCATGGCTCAGTGAAACACTAGGAGACATTTCCCCGTAAGAGAGGCTACTAAAGATAAACAACTAGATGGTCAGATCCCACACATACCAAGCATTTCAATAACATACACACAATATGCTCGATATGTGCAAATACAACATGGCATCACAACATGACTCTACGACTCAAGTATTTATTCAATAGGCTCCGAGGAGCGAGATATTACAAACATGGGTCTCATGACCCAACACTCAGAGCATACAAGTCAAAGCACAAGCGGAAGCTATCATGTCTGGGTACAGACATCTATAAATGAAAAAGGCTGAGAAGCCTGACTATCTACCAGATCCTGCCGAGGGCACAAGATCGCAGCTGAGGTAACAAGCTAAACGTCGAAGTCCACGTGGAACTACTAGCGAGACCGAAGTCTCTCTGCAAAAACATAAATAGGCAAACGTGAGTACAAATGTACCCAGCAAGACTTACATCAGAACTAACTACATATGCTTCATTATCAACAAAGGGGATGGTGGGGTTTAACTGCAGCAAGCCAGCTTTGACTCGGTGGCTATCCTGAACTACGACTGCAAGTAACTCTTTTGAGGTGGCGCACACGAGTCCACATATTCACCATATCAATACACCACTATGGAATCGCTCCCGTCTCCCTACGAGAACGCCATCCATAGCACTCACGCTTATCTTGCGTATTTTAGAGTATCCACTTTCACTTGTCTATGAACTGATATAAGCAACCCAGAAGTCCTTTTCCGCGGACACGGCTATTCGAATAGATGATGTTAACCCTGCAGGGGTGTACTTCTTCACACACGCTCTCACCACTTACCGCCGTTTACACGACATGTACTCGGCAACCTTCAAGCGGAAGCCCAACGTGGGTGTCGGCCACGGCCTGCCTAAACACTCGAGTCTCTAGTCCAGGTTTATCGCCTATTCGGGTTCCATCCATGAGGAGATCCGGCCGGAGCTTCCCTCACAGCCCCAAATGATGTGAACAGGGTTCCGTGACACCAAACGGGCGCCCGGTTTACCCGGCCACGTGCCTACCGCATCACAGCCCACCCCTATGGTCAACGCTGTCCACGGCCTCCAGCATACTACAAACACCAGAAACTACTTGCAACTCCTGGACAGATGACAAGGGTGATCAAGAAGCCGAGAGGGTCCATTGGTTTCGGGCCCAATGCGTGGTAGTAACTGAATCATGGATCACAAACACAGAACTCAGTTCCTGAGGACGGCTGCAATGAGACAACCCACCATGTACTCCTACATGGCCTCTCACCGCTACCTTTACCAAATCGTGTTCACACACTTAGCTCACACCCAGTAGGACATGTTCACACACCTCTGATTCATCCCAGATGAATCAGACCTGACACAACTCTAAGCAGTAGCAGGCATGACAAACAAGCATGAATGAGTAGGCACAACAGGGCTCAAACAACTCCTACTCATGCTAGTGGGTTTCATCTAATTACTGTGGAATGACAGGTCATGCAGAGGATAAAGGGGTTCAGCTACCGCAGTAAGTAACAGATGAATCGATGTTGTCCTAATGCAGTAAAAGAGAGCAGGAGCGAGAGACTGGGATTTTATCGGAATGAACAAGGGGGTTTTGCTTGCCTGGCACTTCTGAAGATAACATTGAGTCTTCATCAGTGTCAACGATCACATCATCGGTATCACGTCTATCGAGAGGGGACAAATACCGGCAACACAGAAGGGAACACAATCAATGCAATGCATAATATGATGCATGATCATGACATGGCAAAATGGATGTGTTTTGGGCTAATGCAACTAGCAACAGATTAAATGAAGTTGGTTTGAATACAAGATTCAAATTCAAACTCCATATGTGATTATTCAAATGCCATTTAATTGATTTGTGCTAAACAGCAGCTATAAGTTGTTCTAACATGCATGAAAATGGTACAGATGGATTCCTTGAATTTTTCTGATAATTTTTCATATATAAATTATTTAATTTGGAGTTACGGTTGAATTTCTATGATTTTTAGAAGTTTTAGCTATTTTCTGGAATTTTCTGAATAATATTAAATCCAGAAATGATTATGGCGTCAGCACCACGTCACAGTGACGTCAGCAGGGTCAACTGGGCTGGCTTGGGTCAAACCTGATGTGTGGGGGCCACACGTCAGTGACACAGGAGCTAATCCCGGTCAAACCCAACGCTAACTGAGGTTTGACCAGGGGTGGGGCCCACTGTCAGTGGCTGTGGGTTTAAATAGTTGGGTCATTAATACTAATTAAGTGTGCCACGTCGGCAGTCGCCGGAGTTTCGCCGGCGACGACCCAAAATGCGGCGGAGACGCACCGGGGTGGCTCGGGTTTCGTCTATACGGCACCGTTCGGTGCGCCCTTTGGCTCTACGGAGAGCTGGCGCGATGGCGCGTCGGATGGTCGTGGTCTCCGGGCCTGGGGTGGCCGGAGTCGACGGCGGCGAGCTCGGTTGCGGCCGCCGGAGCTCGGGTGAGACACGGGCGACCACTAGGGGGCACGAGAGGGCGAGCTGCGGCAGGCAACGGGCTCGTGGAGACGTTCTGAGCACGATGGTGCACTCAGGTGGGAGCTCCAGTGGCTCTGGCCACGACGGCGACGAGGCACGGCGGCGGCGAGCTTCGGCCGTGGTGGAAGATGGAGCTAGGGGACGAAATCAAGTGCGCGGAGTGAGGGGAAGGGAAGAGGAGCTCACGGGGAGTCGGACGAGACGCTAAGTGGGCTCGGGGACGTCCTGTCGGCGGCGAATTGAACGGCGGCGATTGCCGACCATGGCGATGAAGATGGCGGTGATGGCGTGGCTACGGGGCACCCGGCGTCGCATGCGTCGTGGTGGAGCTTCATGGGGTCGGGACGGAGCTCCTGAGCTCATCGGAAGGGCGAGGGGTGGCCGGTAGCTATGGATGCGACGACGGCGCCCTCCGGTGGCTCTCGGTGGTGCTCCAAATCGAGAGAGGGAGAGAGCCAGAGCGAGCAGAGAGAGGGATAGCGGTCGGGGACGACTCCGTGGCATTGTTAGAGGGCTCGGGGAGGAAGCAGGAGGTGGCCAGGGAAGCAGGAGGTGGCGCGCGCGGCGGCGTCGCGGTGTCTGTCCTCCTGGCATGGAGGAAGACGACAAGGGGGGGGGTGGAGATGGGCTGGGCTGGCCAGGTGGGCCTGGTGGGCTGCGGAGGTAAGTCCAGGTAAGGTTTCTCTCCTCTGTCTTTTATTTATTGTTTTCTATTTTGTTCTGTTTTGTTTTGGTTTAGTAAAAATACTAAACCATTTTATAAAATCCTGAAAATAATTATGTGGCTAGAACTAAAATATACCAAACCACATAAAATGTTCCAGTAATTATTGGACGTATATTATTTATATATAATATATATATCCAATGCAAATAGCTATTTATTTAATTCAAAGGCCCAAAATAATTAACTCTGAGATACCAAAAATATTGTTTTGAGTTTTACCTCCTTGCAATATTTTCAGAGACTAAGAGGAACATTTTCTTGGGCTTCTTTGAGAAGATTTTAATGTTGATCATTTTTAGAAGGTTTCTGAGGCTTTGAAAATTCCTCAATTCAAATTTCATTTGAATTAAAACATGATGCTCACATGGAAGCAGGCATAGGACAGGCCAGAATTAGGGATGTGATAACTCACCCCCACTAAACAAGAATCTCGTCTCGAGATTCAAGCGTAGGGTAAGGTGAAGGGGGAACACAAACTAGCACAATCTTCACGATCCAGGTTGCACTTCAATTGAACGTTGATTCGATCACCATCTTTGTCTTGTCGTCTTGCTCTGAGAAATCCTACCAACATGACCTGGAGAGAAGGAGACTCTAGAAGGGTCGATCTTCTCGAAGATCGAACAACTCACGATTAACTCACGGAATGAGACATAGAACCATCTCTCGGGTTGAGACACGAGATACACATCAAGAGGGGTGGAAAGAAACGGATGACGAAGGTTCACTAGGTAGACAACAATTCCACACCTAAGAAGGTGGTAAACGATTGTCAACGTAGCGAGGAGTTGAGTTGACAGGACACCATAATGATGCACCTTAGGGATGGTGACTCGTAGATATATATCCCTCTTAAGTGGCAAAAAGAATTACCTTTGATATAGAGATCATTGAGACTCTCTATATCAGTCTAAGGCAAATCACAGCAATCGATTGGCGGGGTCGGTAGAATGGCATACTCGGGCCAGAATGGATGATGTGGATTACCTTGTTGAAGACAACGTAATGGATGAATTTGCTTATCGCCGGAAATGGAAGAGACCCATGGTAGAATGGCACATTGGCGGTGCAAGCTGGGAACAAAATGCAAATGATGGGAATGATTCTGGTAACTGGGGAAGAACCCAACAATAAAGAGTGAATTCACTGTTGGAGTGGTTATAGCATAACCGAAGAGACTAGGAGCAATCCCGGTTAGTGCCGATGATAACACGTAGCGCTTGTGCGTGCTCTCAAGAACTTGAGCATTTCCACAATCATCAAGATTCTACCAATATCCGTGTCAAGGATCCTGGCAACACAACTTGCTACCATGATGAATGATGATGGATGATGCAGATGCAAAGGAAGATAACACCTTCTCAGATTTCACCTTAGCGAGGCCAAGGAAATAAAATCTGGATGATCGACCGAGAGACATTTAGCACTCCGCTTCCAATGTTCTCCTTGATGTGCTAGTGCAACCCATTCATAGATATGGTTTGATATCTAGAACATCAAATAAAAAGGTCGGACTTCGGGATCTCAAAATCCATAGGGGCAACTAGGGAGTAAATCCTACGAAATCCCTATGGGGAGGTGGCCAACTTCTTCAATCAAGATACTACAATAATAGGTCTTTCGGATGGGTGGTGCTGGCCACGACATCCACTTTACCGGTTATCGAGGGACCAATATTGTAGTTCTTGGAAAATGTTCCAACCATCATATCTGCCTGAGATTCAGATCTGGTTGGTGTTAGGATATTCCAGACTCATCGAGTCTAGGAAGAAAAATGAAAGTTTGCAACACAAATCGACGAGATGACGTTGCGGGATTCTCGGAAGATGAACTACGATAGCAAGCTCCAGAACATGAGCTGGTTCTGCTACAAACATGTGAACACGTTGTCCCAGACAAGCATGCCCACATGGTAGTCTTACAATAAAACACTACCGAGTTCAGGAGGGGAACCATAATCGAGGATATTGAAGTCCTTGCATAAGGCATGCTCTTAAGAAGGAACTTCTTCTCCTTGAACAAATCAATCAGTGGCTTGGTGTGCTCGGAACACATATGGAATGAAGGTTGCAAGTCTCCAAACCATAGAATACTTCGCACATATGCATGACTGACTTGGGATGATTCCAGAGGAAGCAAAACTAACTTTCTCAAATTCACGGCGGCAACTTTCACCAAATGCACGTGTATAAGAGGAAGTCACTCCTTTCATCAAACAAATACTTCATGAGCTAGCATGAAGAAATGCTTTCAAAAATTTCCAACACTGGCTTAATGTTCAACAAAATCATGGAGGAGATAAGGATGTTGTCAATGGGCTCAACAACAATTCATCTAGGTTTCCTTTTAAAAGGAATTCCATAGTTAAGTGAACAAGTGATAGCATTGGTCAGACCCGAAAGATATAATGGTGTATGCTCGAGGGATCAACCACGAGTAAGACAACATTACGAATATCGTTGGTTCTGGTCTGATTGGATGATAGCCCATACTCCAATCAAAGGTTAGATAAAAATGATAGGTCCAGCAACTGATCACAGGAACCAATCGAGGGAGATATCATCTTTCGTCAACACATACTACACAAGAATATCCCTTTGGAACGAACTAAGTCAGGCAAGCTTTTACCTTCCAACTCTCCAAGTTGTTGTCTAGCTTAACCAACTAGCTCAGGGATATCCAACACAGATTCTTGGAGAAGGGTGGTTCACAAGAAACCAACTTGATCACGAGCTCAACACAGCGGTCAGGTGACAACCTGGTAATACTTCTGAGAAGATCTTCGGAAAATCACGAACCACCGATATGTTACTAGGCTCGAGAACAATCTTGCTTTTTGAGGCAAGACGATATGATCAATAGAGCGAAGATTTGAAATAATCCTAACTCATCGATCGAGGAGTGCACCGAGAACAAGGACTAGGTAGCATGATCAACCTTAGAATGATGATTTAATAACCAACAGGCTAAGAATGAGGTTATTGTCCATTAACTACCAAGCAACGAGGTTGCTGGGAATATTGATTTCACACATCACAATTCATTTGTCGGTATTCCGGTTGCATCAACACGAGGGCCGAGGAATGACTAATGATGGCAAGAGGTATCACTGTACCAAGAGTTCATAGGATGGTGTGCAATTCCTATAACAATCCCGATATAAAGATGGTAATACTCCAAGGTAGAACAGAACAAAAGCTGGATTAGCAATTTGATCTGCGGAGCACAACTTCTTTGACCCAATCCTAGATATGGATGAGGTACTGGAGTTTGTTTCTCCAAGTCATTCAGGACAGAATGGCTTGACGGACCACAAGAGTAATAGGCATCGATAAACGAACGCACGCATACTCTTGACTATCAATTGATAGACGAAGGTCAGTAGACAACTAAAGAGGGACAACTCAAAGGAACATATAATTTTCTGAGTTGTGGATGCATAGATTAGTATGTCGAGCGAGATCAACATTTCTTCCAGATAACCTATGCAGAGAGGTAGGACTGGCAGAGTCATAACATAAAATCGAGAACTCATCAAGAATAATCCTGTTGTGATATTTCAGTTCAACGAGGAACTTCTGCCATAAGTAGTTCATGGTATTTGGAAGAAGAAGATACCACGGACTTCAAGGACTATCGCAAAGGTTACTAATATCCTAAAGGCACTAGCAATTACTATCAACATGAAGTAGGTAGAGTGAATCTCGGGTTCAAGAACCCAGGAACAGAATACCTACTACTAAGTAGCATCACGGAATGCTTTCGAGGATAAAGGCCAGAATCATCACACTGGGACACCAATCATGGCTAAATTACTAGGTGATCCCCTAAGACACCTAGAGTCATAATAATATCTCCAACATATATGTCAAGGTAACGGAGTACCTCAACTTACTGATTAGTGTGGTTAATCTGGCCCATGGGAACATTGAAATGGGAAGAAAGGATTTGCAAATGCATCAGACTACTTAGAAACCTGGGATGACTCGGACAGCATAACGGCTGTAAATGCTCAGAAGAGATTTGAGACATTCACAAAAATGGTGGCATAACCACTCAGAAGCACAATATCAATGTTTCGCAATAATTAACATACAGAGGTAGAAACTGAACTGAGTCTTAATCCAACAATCTTATAAGTCTACGGATTAGTAACACGTGATCCTGATGGAAAGAAGAGATAGCCTAGTTCTTAATCCCCGTAGAAGAGAAGATGATGACTCAGATCAGAAGGCCATGAGGTATAAGGAGTAAAAAGAGCCTTACATTCCATCCCACAATCAATTCCCTTATATAACTAAAGAATTTCTAGACTCAACTTCGACCAGTTTGGCTTGGTAATCCTACAGGCAGTCAAGCTCTGATACCAACGCTGTCAGGACCCCGACTCAATGCCACATCGATCTAGCATGTAACACCTCATATCACTTTGCGGCCTCACGCACGGTATTCCCACGGGTGTCGCCTTACCTTTGCCCGGGACCGTTTGCGTCTTTTGGCACACGTATATGATAGTGTCGCTAGCATCCATATGATAAGGAGCCCGGGCTGACATGGCTAGTCGTAAACCCAAAGTGGCACAGACTTACAGGGACAGGCATCCATGACCCAGCATCGAACGTGTCGGTCAACAGCGAGTGAATCCAGGCTGTAGCACTGGGCTAGCAGGACTCCGGTGGACCGGGCTGTAGCGGGCTAACAGGACTCTGGTATTCATCGCGTGACATTTCCCCGAAGGGACAGACACAGGAACAAAGAAGGACACATGCCGGCCAGCCTAAGTGTTCCGGAGCAGTAGCAAGCTACCATGGCTCAGTGAAACACTAGGAGACATTTCCCCGTAAGAGAGGCTACTAAAGATAAACAACTAGATGGTCAGATCCCACACATACCAAGCATTTCAATAACATACACACAATATGCTCGATATGTGCAAATACAACATGGCATCACAACATGACTCTACGACTCAAGTATTTATTCAATAGGCTCCGAGGAGCGAGATATTACAAACATGGGTCTCATGACCCAACACTCAGAGCATACAAGTCAAAGCACAAGCGGAAGCTATCATGTCTGGGTACAGACATCTATAAATGAAAAAGGCTGAGAAGCCTGACTATCTACCAGATCCTGCCAAGGGCACAAGATCGTAGCTGAGGTAACAAGCTAAACGTCGAAGTCCACGTGGAACTACTAGCGAGACCGAAGTCTCTCTGCAAAAACATAAATAGGCAAACGTGAGTACAAATGTACCCAGCAAGACTTACATCAGAACTAACTACATATGCTTCATTATCAACAAAGGGGATGGTGGGGTTTAACTACAGCAAGCCAGCTTTGACTCGGTGGCTATCCTGAACTACGACTGCAAGTAACTCTTTTGAGGTGGCGCACACGAGTCCACATATTCACCATATCAATACACCACTATGGAATCGCTCCCGTCTCCCTATGAGAACGCCATCCATAGCACTCACGCTTATCTTGCGTATTTTAGAGTATCCACTTTCACTTGTCTATGAACTGATATAAGCAACCCAGAAGTCCTTTTCCGCGGACACGGCTATTCGAATAGATGATGTTAACCCTGCAGGGGTGTACTTCTTCACACACGCTCTCACCACTTACCGCCGTTTACACGACATGTACTCGGCAACCTTCAAGCGGAAGCCCAACGTGGGTGTCGGCCACGGCCTGCCTAAACACTCGAGTCTCTAGTCCAGGTTTATCGCCTATTCGGGTTCCATCCCTGAGGAGATCCGGCCGGAGTTTCGCTCACAACCCCAAACGATGTGAACAGGGTTCCGTGACACCAAACGGGCGCCCGGTTTACCCGGCCACGTGCCTACCGCGTCACAGCCCACCCCTACGGTCAGCGCTGTCCACGGCCTCCAGCATACTACAAACACCAGAAACTACTTGCAACTCCTGGACAGAGGACAAGGGTGATCAAGAAGCCGAGAGGGTCCATTGGTTTCGGGCCCAATGCGTGGTAGTAACTGAATCATGGATCACAAACACAGAACTCAGTTCCTGAGGACGGCTGCAATGAGACAACCCACCATGTACTCCTACATGGCCTCTCACTGCTACCTTTACCAAATCGTGTTCACACACTTAGCTCACACCCAGTAGGACATGTTCACACACCTCTGATTCATCCCAGATGAATCAGACCTGACACAACTCTAAGCAGTAGCAGGCATGACAAACAAGCATGAATGAGTAGGCACAACAGGGCTCAAACAACTCCTACTCATGCTAGTGGGTTTCATCTAATTACTGTGGAATGACAGGTCATGCAGAGGATAAAGGGGTTCAGCTACCGCAGCAAGTAACAGATGAATCGATGTTGTCCTAATGCAGTAAAAGAGAGCAGGAGCGAGAGACTGGGATTTTATCGGAATGAACAAGGGGGTTTTGCTTGCCTGGCACTTCTGAAGATAACATTGAGTCTTCATCAGTGTCAACGATCACATCATCGGTATCACGTCTATCGAGAGGGGACAAATACCGGCAACACAGAAGGGAACACAATCAATGCAATGCACAATATGATGCATGATCATGACATGGCAAAATGGATGTGTTTTGGGAAAATGCAACTAGCAACAGATTAAATGAAGTTGGTTTGAATACAAGATTCAAATTCAAACTCCATATGTGATTATTCAAATGCCATTTAATTGATTTGTGCTAAACAGCAGCTATAAGTTGTTCTAACATGCATGAAAATGGTACAGATGGATTCCTTGAATTTTTCTGATAATTTTTCATATATAAATTATTTAATTTGGAGTTACGGTTGAATTTCTATGATTTTTAGAAGTTTTAGCTATTTTCTGGAATTTTCTGAATAATATTAAATCCAGAAATGATTATGGCGTCAGCACCACATCACAGTGACGTCAGCAGGGTCAACTGGGCTGGCTCGGGTCAAACCTGATGTGTGGGGGCCACACGTCAGTGACACAGGAGCTAATCCCGGTCAAACCCAGCGCTAACTGAGGTTTGACCAGGGGTGGGGCCCACTGTCAGTGGCTGTGGGTTTAAATAGTTGGGTCATTAATACTAATTAAGTGTGCCACGTCGGCAGTCGCCGGAGTTTCGCCGGCGACGACCCAAAACGCGGCGGAGACGCACCGGGGTGGCTCGGGTTTCGTCTATACGGCACCGTTCGGTGCGCCCTTTGGCTCTACGGAGAGCTGGCGCAATGGCGCGTCGGATGGTCGTGGTCTCCGGGCCTGGGGTGGCCGGAGTCGACGGCGGCGAGCTCGGTTGCGTCCGCCGGAGCTCGGGTGAGACACGGGCAACCACTAGGGGGCACGAGAGGGCGAGCTGCGGCAGGCAACGGGCTCGTGGAGACGTTCTGAGCACGATGGTGCACTCAGGTGGGAGCTCCAGTGGCTCTGGCCACGACGGCGACGAGGCACGGCGGCGGCGAGCTTCGGCCCTGGTGGAAGATGGAGCTAGGGGACGAAATCAAGTGCGTGGAGTGAGGGGAAGGGAAGAGGAGCTCACGGGGAGTCGGACGAGACGCTAAGTGGGCTCGGGGACGTCCTGTCGGCGGCGAATTGAACGGCGCCGATTGCCGGCCGTGGCGATGAAGATGGCGGTGATGGCGTGGCTACGGGGCACCCGGCGTCGCATGCGTCATGGTGGAGCTTCATGGGGTCGGGACGGAGCTCCTGAGCTCATCGGAAGGGCGAGGGGTGGCCGGTGGCTATGGATGCGATGGCGGCGCCCTCCGGTGGCTCTCGGTGGTGCTCCAAATCGAGAGAGGGAGAGAGCCAGAGCGAGCAGAGAGAGGGATAGCGGTCGGGGACGCCTCCGTGGCGTCGTTAGAGGGCTCGGGGAGGAAGCAGGAGGTGGCCAGGGAAGCAGGAGGTGGCGCGCGCGGCGGCGTCGTGGTGTCTGTCCTCCTGGCAGGGAGGAAGACGACAAGGGGGGGGGGTGGAGATGGGCTGGGCTGGCCAGGTGGGCCTGGTGGGCTGCGGAGGTAAGTCCAGGTAAGGTTTCTCTCCTCTGTCTTTTATTTATTGTTTTCTATTTTGTTCTGTTTTGTTTTGGTTTAGTAAAAATACTAAACCATTTTATAAAATCCTGAAAATAATTATGTGGCTAGAACTAAAATATACCAAACCACATAAAATGTTCCAGTAATTAGTGGACGTATATTATTTATATATAATATATATATCCAATGCAAATAGCTATTTATTTAATTCAAAGGCCCAAAATAATTAACTCTGAGATACCAAAAATATTGTTTTGAGTTTTACCTCCTTGCAATATTTTCAGAGACTAAGAGGAACATTTTCTTGGGCTTCTTTGAGAAGATTTTAATGTTGATCATTTTTAGAAGGTTTCTGAGGCTTTGAAAATTCCTCAATTCAAATTTCATTTGAATTAAAACATGATGCTCACATGGAAGCAGGCATAGGACAGGCCAGAATTAGGGATGTGACAGTTCAGAAGTTGGGTGCTTACCGAGGTATCCAGATGGTTGCAATCGAGGCCGATGTCCTCGGATGTTTCCGGACACTGCTTTCGGGTCTTGAAGAATATTTTCCACATCCCTCTATTTGTTGTGTCGAAGAATTACTAAAGGGTCTGTGGTCCTTCCGGATTGAACTCCCACATGCGGAGAGGCTGTGGGGGATTTCCGCGGTCAGATACCTAGCCTCCCGGGGCCTCACGATATCTTCCTCGGTGACCAAGGAGGCCGTCCACCTGCCTTGGGAGCTGGATATGGACATGACTAGAAGGCTTGGTAGCAATGAAAGAAATCGAGACCTGGGCGCTGGAGCTTGAGGCTGCAAGGGATGAGGAAGAGGTAGGCGTGGGGGAGAAAGACGGGTCTGTACCCCTTTATAAAGGTGATGAATATCGAACGCCTCCTCACGGGCCTTAAATCTCGCCTATTCCCATGGGATCATGCAAACGACATGGTTGGATTACCCACTCCCATATTGATAATAATCATGTGATAAGGGGGCACAATCTCTGCTTTAACAAGATGTGCCAATAAAGACTGTGACTCGTAACATGGAGCGAGAGGTTGAAAGAGGGTTTGAAATAGTAAACAGGCAAGGGACATAATGTGTGGCCATGAAAGCCGTCAGTAGATGGGACTTGTTAAATATTATACCCTATTGTGGTTGTATGTGGTGTCTGTTTTGCAGAACTGGACACGTTTTGTGTGTTCGAGGATTACTTTGAAGTATTCGGAGGAGGAACCCACCTTACAATGCCGAAGACTATTTGCGGGCCGGACACATCGTCATTGAAGCCTGGTTCAGGGGCTACTGAGGGAGTCCTGGCTTAAGGGGTCCTCGGGCGTCCGGGCTATATAACGTGGGTCAGACTAATGGGCCATGAAGATACAAGACAAAAGACTTGCTCCCGTGTCCGGATCGGACTCTCCTTTACGTGGAAGGCAAGCTTGACGTTCGGATATGAAGATTCCTTCCTTTGTAAACTGACTCTGTACAACCCTAGGTCCCTCCAGTGTCTATATAAACCGAAGGGTTTAGTCCGTAGAGGCAATCATAATCATACATGCTAGACGACTAAGGTTTAGCTATTACGATCTCGAGGTAGATCAACTCTTGTAAACCCCATATTCATCAAAGATAATCAAGCAGGAAGTAGGGTACTACCTCCATCAAGAGGGCCGGAACCTGGGTAAACATCGTGTCCCGGTCTCCTGTTACCTTCGATCCTCAGATGCTTAGTTCTGGACCCCCAACCCGAGATCTGCCAGTTTTGACACCGACAGTGGGCATGGCGCAAAGTGTGAAGGCCCCAATGGCCTTTCAGGCCCAAGATAGTTGCAGACCGGCCCAATTGTGGCCCGCTAAAAAGTAGGCCCGTTAGAGGCGAATGTTTCGGCCCGGTCGACTACATCACATTTTTTCAAATAGCGAATGATGGTAGTAACTAGTAGGAATTAAGAACAAACCTACTCTATACAATAAAGAAATTACAGCATAGTAACTTAGAATAAACCTACACCGTACAATAAAGGATTTCTGGTATATTACATCCACTAGGCATCGAAGTTTGCCACCAGTGATCATAAAGCGCAACGAAGAAGCAGATTACAAAAATTGGGCACCATTGCAGCGTAACAAAATAATACTGAACCAAGACCACTTCCAAGACAGTTCAAGAAAGGTTAGCCTTGCGCGGGAACTGCTGCACAAGCTACCGAGCAAGGCTATGAGACTGGCCTAGCATGTCGTTCATAGTTTCCGGGTGTAGCTATTTAGCAATGAGGTTTTGATTGGTGTTCTCCACAATCTTTCTTAGTGATAGGACTTGAAGTCGAAGTTGAGTTGCAGAATGTATTTATGCAAGAACTTGGGACTGAAGAAGTCGAACTAATTCAGACAGGTAATTCTGTGAGCTTGTCTGACTGCTAGTCTAAAGTAACTTGAACACTACACCAAGACAAGACTTTGGGATTGTCTCGCTATCTTCAAGATGTTTTGCCTTCTTTGCTGCAATATATGTTGGGTTTGTCTCACAGCCTTTAGCAGACTTGTGCATGCCATCAGGCATATCACCCTGGAACAAGCAGAGAGATGACATGTTTTGCACAGTATAAATAAAGATGATAACTATGCTGTCAATTCCATCCAATTTCAAATTATAAAATAAAGAGGAAGTTCAAAATATCAATAGCATAATTTGGCATTGTTCATAATGTGAGGAGCTTCATCGCACTACTGGATTACCATGTGAACATAAAAATCATAGATGAAGGGCAAAGACAATCATTGCCACTATTTTGGTTAATGTGCATGGCATGTTGTTCATATCATCAGCCACATCAGTAAGATAAAAAAAAGAGATGATAAGGGGCAAACGTGGGCTGCTTCACCACACACTAGATTATAGATCCACAAAAAAGCATACATATAGGGAGTATTAAGTAATGTGCATTGTATGGATAAGGAATTTGGTTTTACAAGTACAACTTGGAACTTACGGTTGTTGCGAACATGCATTTTGCTAGAAATAACAAACTAAACCGCAATTAACGATAGGGAGTATGAGAAAATTATATAGTAGTTGAGGATAGGGCTGGACCAAAAGCTCATAGATCGCGAGCTTAATGATCGCTTGATAGTTTGGCTCGTTATGTTCGGAGCTTGCTTCTTAATGAACAGAGCAAATCATTAATTTTAGCTCGTGAAGCTTAACGAGCTTAATGAACGAGCTAATGAGTTTCACGAGTAACTCATTAAGCTCGTTAGTAACAAAATAACACATATTTTCATCTTACGTGACAAACTTTTTGTAGCACCTCGGCCCATCAATTCAATCTAATCGACATATGAGGCAACAAACTAGTGCATTTCTTTTTTTAGTCACCATATTTCATCTTGAAAACCACACCTACACATTCATCCTGTATATCACAACACATTATAATCTGTTAACGAGCGCTCACGAGCTTAACGAGCTTCAAATGAGCCGAGCCGAGCAGAGTTTTCTGCTCGTTAATCTTAACGAGCTTAATGAGCCGAGACTTAACGAGACGAGCCTTAACGAGTCGAGCCTTAATGAGCCCGAGCTTAACGAGTACGAGCTTAATGAGCCGAGCTGCTCGTTTGTCCACCCCTAGTTGAGGATAAAGTCTTTATAAGGACTGAATTACATTAACAGTTAACACCGGCTTTATAATGCCCTTATCCATGTCAAGGGAGGGATACCTCAAGAATTTCAGCACAATATCTTCTTCATAAGCATTGCCTGTACTCTAGTAGAGAGTAATTACAGATATGATAATACTGGAAGGGATAGAGGATAATGAAGATAAGATGCATATTGATGCTACATAATCAACTACCAATCCCTGGAAGTAGAGGCATTACAGGACAAAATGTATTGACAAGAGCAATCGGCTACAGTTTTGCACTGACATTGTCTGTGTATTCAACTTTTTGGTAAGATTAAATATAGATCTGCTATTTTTTAGTAAATGGTGGGCGAGGGGGATAAGATGCAGAATGCTACACAATGAACCAATCCCTCTTCCCATAATATAAGAGTGTTTTGAACATTGGTGCACTATACAAAATGTTCTTATATTATGGGATGGAGGGAGTAGCTGTTAATTGTTGATGTAAGTACAGTGATAGACAATGTTCAGTCCTTACAAGAGGACTGCAGAGCTAAACCTCTTCAAAAGCATTGGGTTGATTCTAAATTTATGTAAGAGTCCATATGGATCTTATAATGTCCACCAAATGGACGATAACGAGGCTAACATGTGCAGTAATGCTACATAATCAAACAGCTATGAAAGTAAGTATGGTCATACACCGAAGAGGTACTCACAAGAGCAATGCAGTGTGCAATATAGTTGTGAGATTCTGTGGTCCCTGGAGAATGAATGTTCTTCTGCTAACAGTTTTCGTACAAGTGAGACGTTAAGGCAAATGCAGAAATGTAGTTCAAATTGTGATATGATATCATAGACAATACCATATGCTGCAGACGAGACCAATGTGTAACAAGATTATTCCAGTCACTATCTAATAAATGTAGCACTGGAGACTTTACAAAATTTTCGTTTAGAGGCTTGCCATCGAAGTGCGCTTGCCCCAGGTAGGAACGATACTTCATCAACGACTGCTTGAAAAGCGCAACCAACCCTTGCTCGTATTGATAATCCAGTTTGGTCCTCGCCTATTTAAAAGAATGAAATCTTGTGTCTTCTGTCAGCTGAAACATATGTAGTAATTACCATGAATAACATTAGTACATTACTTACGCATAAGTTGCGGAGGAAGAATGGAAATTTTTCTGTGTCTACGGTATAATCTTTCCATGAAGAAAAGATGCGCACAAAGTTTCTGACAACAACAATATAAGCTTCGTCTTCCAAACTAGGAAGAAATTGAACAAGGGTCCTATTTGCTGCAATTGCAGCTCTCTCTGGTTCGAAAAGGGATTTGTCAACTGGATTTGGTGTACTCTTTGCTGGAATGGGGGTTTTGTATTGTAGAGCTGGTGCAATGTCAACTGGCATCATCATACTATTTGCTGCAGTTGGGGTCTGCTGAGTTGGGGCATCAGAGATGACCAGTGTAGTAGGGCTAGAGTCTGCTAGAGTTGGGGCCATGTTTTGTGCGTCAGGGGATATTGCAAAGACACCTAATGGGCTATTTGATTTATCAGGTGTCACTTACTTTTCCATTTACTTTGCTCGTGCTCCTCCGTGATCAGCAATCGCCCTCTTCCTTTTGAACATCTCATACACAAGAACATCATTGAATGGATAAATATGGTATGATAATAGATGGAATATGTACTAAAAATGGATAGGTAGGGCGTATTCACATACACAATGTGTAAACTAACCTAATGACAGTGCAACAAAGTAGAAGTAATGCAAAGCATTAGTTGCAAGATATGTGTGACCAATATAACCTTGAAAAGTTAGAGCAATCACCATGATGGGTGAATAAGATAGGGCATCTGCCTCTGACTCCTCCACTAGGGAGCTACATTGACTTAGGTCTCCCTCTAGCTCAGAATCACTATTAGGATCATATTCTGAGCATGAATCTGTAGGTGGAGAGCGTTTGCATTGCATTGCATCCAGACTTGATTTCAGTTCCTTAATGCCAAGTTTGACAGCCATGGCATTGTTCTGCTTCATTCTTTTCATGCGCGCAAGCTCATCATCATTATGATGCTGTTCAGTATCTGAGATTCATGAAAACATAAAAAGTAGTCAGATTATCTATGGAATGCATTGCGGATTCAACTCAAAGAGTGTCTCCCTATAGACCCCTGCATATGCAAAGTTCACCCCCAACCGTGTTGACCAGACCACACAGAGAAATACAAATGTCTTATTTCTCTATAACAAGCGGACACACATTTCAAAACTGATGTAGGAACCTTAGAATCATATCAAATTCGTATTTAAACGGATAAAGTAAGGAATTATGAGTGGCGTAATGTTTAGCTTCAAGGGTGGAGTGCTAGTAGTGTGACACAAAGAAAGTAGGCAAATTGTATTCCATGTAAAAGATCGTAGTCTATGTAAAATGTGGAACTGACACTTTCTTTCTATACAATGCAGTGTTCCTTGCCCACACATGATGGAAGAGATCACACAGAGAAATACTATTCACTCATGTCTGTGGTTCCTGTATTTTGAAACAGGGTGGTCCACCCTAAAAGAATATTGACAACAAATATGACAAGGCAAGCATAGATGTAGTGAATCAATCATTACTTGTGAGCTTACTAGGACAAGTATGCAGAATTGTAACTGCAGTAAGAGACCGTCCAAAATCTGAATCAAGAAGTTGGTCTAACACTTACTGTTTGCAAATAATCGACGTGAATAATTGGATATCATATCGAATGAGTAAGAAAGACAAGTAAAATTGTCGACAAACCTGGCCTGCGGTAGTAATCTGGGTCAATGTCACTACGACCAACAATCCAAAATGACTAGTGTCTATTCCTAGGGCCGAAATTTTTGAAACCCTGTGAACTTTACAGGTACTAAACATAACAAAAATACATCTGAACCATTAAGTGTAGGTAGCACTCAGTACACAACAAACCCTAATGACAGTCATGCCTAATGAGTAATGAATCAATTAGAAATGGGTGATGAGCAGTGGCTGCTAAGTGTTGAGGACGTATATCAGGATAAATTGGGTTGGCTTAGTGGCTGTTGCACGCCTGAGACCTAAACAGACTAGGAAGGTAGGTACGGCGGCGCGCCTGGGGAGCGGTGACGCTGTTGGACGAGCGACTCCTGACCTCCTGTTAGTTCGGCGTCTCCTCCTAGAGTCATGCCGTCCGTGGACGGCAAGTCGCCAACGAGGCAGGCGTCTGGGGGCGAGTACAGATTGGAAGCGTAGCAGAATAGAGGGGAATCTGGGCCTGGGCAGACCCAAAATCCCAGGGTGGGCCACGGCCCACCATGGGCACCTTGTAGATACACACCTGATTGGCGTACATGCATTTTCGAAACTAAATTAGGAACCTTTAGTGACCAATTAAATGAATCTATTTTAATAATATCAGATTCGTATTTGAACAACTAAGCTTGTTTAGCTTGATGGGTGGAGCAGTGATCATAAAAGGGGGAAGCAATAAGCATTTTGTGTGTGCAAAAGACTATTTCCCCTACGATTTCTATTAAAGAAACCACCACGAAACCAACATGATCAATTAAACCCTAAGCATGATCAATTAAACCCTATTATGACTGCGCCATGGCATATTTAAAGCTGCAAACCAGAGAAATTCTATTTAGCATCCATTGTTTGCTTCGAACTAAGAACTAAATTCTAAGAGCTGAAATGGAAGTACAAACCATGTTACGATCTATTATCTAGTTGAGACCAAAAAGTTGAGGAGATATGAAGTACCACCTCTCTTGCGGCACCATGTAGGCATCGGGGGTGCGATGGCTGTCGGTGGCGTTGAAGCAGCTCTGCTATGGTAGACGGGTGCATCGAGGGATAAGTCCCATTGCGGTGGACAAGAAGGTCGTGTGAGAGGCCTCACCAAAGAGGACGACAACGCCGATGAAGCAAGAGGACGCGATGCAAGGATCTTGGTCTATCGTCGTGGAAGATAAACATCCATATCTAGCAGTGGACGATGCGGTCTTGGTAGGGGCTCGGGCATGGTGGAGGACAGTCGCAATGGATGCGGTGGAGGACGGCGGTAATGGATGGGGTGGCGGATGGAGGAGGCTGGTGTGGGGATGGTGTTCTAGCGCGGACGGTGTATGAATGGGAAAATGGAGGGAAGGTACGGGGAACCATGTTTTTAGGACGCGCCTTTATGAAATATGGGAAAGTTACAAACTTAGCCCCTGTTTAAAATTTGGCATCACGTCGGTTGGGGATAGGTCGGTAATCTCGCAACTCGCCAATATATGCTCAGAGCGATTTCGGGCGAGGAGAGGGTGTTTTTGTCATATCCCTAGCTTCTGGTGCTGCCTAGTGTTTGCATCTTGCTTGCATCATGTTTACATTTTTGAAACTTGAATTGAGGAAATTTGGAAGCCTCAAATTTTAATTAAAAGATGGGAAAATAACCCTAAAAATTGCATTCAATGAACCCAAAATGCTCTTCAATGATGTTTGATATTTTTGGCAATGGTCTTGATCCAAACCAAAAATAATGGACATTTTTGAAGAATAATTTTGGGCACTGATTTAAATCATTATTGTATTTGAATTTGGAATTATATTGATAATATATATAGAATATATTTTCAAATAACTTTGGAATGTTTTATGTGCTTTTGGAAAAGTCCATCTAGCAACATAAAATTGTTCAGAGGATTTTTGGCACTGGTTTGAAACTGTTGGAATTTCAAACAGTGGCAAGATTCAAATCAAAACTAAGAAACAAAATAGAAAATAGAAAAGGAGAAAGGAAACTAACCCGGCCCAGCTTACCTGCATCTGTAGCAGCCCAGCACTGTAGAGGCCCGGCCCACTAGGGGCAGGACTGTCTTCTTCCTCCTGCCAGGAGGAGAAGCAGCTGCGTGCCCGATGCGCAAGCGAGCCGCGCTAGCTCCTCCCTGCCTAAGTGCCCCATCGACTGCCTGGCCGCCTCCACGCATACCACGCCACCCCCTCGACCCTCTCTCACTCTCCGCCTCCTTTGTCTCTCTCTCACGCGCACACCAAGCGTTGCCGTCTCCGTCAATCGCCGTAGTCGTGGCCACCGGCCACCGCACCCCCTGCCGACATGCCCATCGACTCCGCCGTGACGCCTCGCGCCTCCAAGAAGAAGAACGCAAGCCCGAACAACCTTCTTCCCTGCCAACGCCGCCGTCCTCGACCTCGGGTACCGGTGATGGCCGCCGTCGATTTGCCAGACCCCGTGCCTCCCCTGCCTCGCCAGCAGCACCAGAAGAACTACGGTGAGCCGCTGCACCGTTTCCCCCATGCCCTGTTGCCTAATTCTCACCCTAGCCGCATCAACCACCGCAGCCAAGCGCTCCCCGCCGCTGGCCATGTCGCCGCCGTAGCTGGCCACTTCGCCTGACCCAACCAAGCACGTAGTTGTGCTCAGCGTGCTCCCAGGAAGCCATAGCACTGCTCACCTCTCTCCCCCGTACACCATAGCGTCGCGCCGGTCGAGCCCGTGCTCCGGCCGCCGCTGACCTTGACGCCGTCGTCGCCTTCGGCCACCCCACGGTCTCCTGTGTGTTCCACTAGATGCGCGAGATCCTGGGCTTCACACTGGTGGTGCCCGCCATCCGTTTGGTCGTCGGAGGGCAAGTTCCGACGCCCTCCGCCTCGTTTGGCCGTCGCCGGCGGCCTAACCCCGGCTGGCTGACGTGTCCAATTAGGCTAATCTAATTAGGCCACTAATTACCCTCCCCTGGGCCACTAACACATGGGCCCCGCTAATAGTTTTAGTTTAAGTTAATTAACTCTGTTAGTTAGCTGAGTCAATGACAGGTAGGCCCATAGGTCAGGTTTGACCTAGACCCGGGTCAGTTGACCGCTGACGTCGCCATGATGTAGAGCTGACGCAGTAATGCATTTTCTGGATTTAGTTTAATTTGTAGATAGCCAGGAACATCCAGAAAATGCTACAAACTTCAAAAATCATAGAAATTCAATGGTAACTCCAAATGAAATAATTTATATATGAAAAATTATCGGAAAATATGAAGAATCTGTTTATGCCATGTTCATGCAT
Organism: Triticum aestivum; assembly: GCF_018294505.1. Classification (NCBI taxonomy): domain Eukaryota; kingdom Viridiplantae; phylum Streptophyta; class Magnoliopsida; order Poales; family Poaceae; genus Triticum; species Triticum aestivum. Next base: position 338,696,822 of record NC_057809.1, read on the forward strand.
GTTTGAGCAAGTTAAGATCACCAACTAGGACAATTCATGTTTATGGAATATATGGTATGTAGTTTTGGAGTTGGAATTTGCTATATGTTTGAATTCCACTTCAATTAATATGACTAACTGTTGCATTAGGTGAATTCAGTACCTTAACATGCCATGATCATACATCATGTCTATTGCATTGCATTGATTGTGTTCCCTCTTGTTTGCCGCTAATTGTCCCCTCTCAGTAGACGACATTCCGACGATGAGATCGATGACACCGATGAAGAGCAATAATATCTTCAGAAGTGCCAGGCAAGCAAAAACCCCCTTGTTCATTCCGATACAATCCCACTCTCTCGCTCTTGCTCTCTTTTACTGCATTAGGACAACAGCGATTCAACTGTTACATGCTGCGATAGTTGAACCCCTTTCCTCTGCATGACCTGTCATTGCCACAGTAAATAGATGAAACCCACTAGCATGAGTAGGAGTTGTTTGAGCCCTGATGTGCCTACTCATTCATGCTTGTTTGTCATGCCTGCTACTGCTTAGAGTTGAGTCAGGTCTGATTCATCGGGAATGAATTGGAACGTGGTGAACATGTCCTACTGTTGAGAGCTAAGTGTGTGAACACGATTTGGTAAAGGTAGCGGTGAGAGGCCATGTAGGAGTACATGGTGGGTTGTCTCATTGCAGCCGTTCTTAGGAACTGAGTTCTGTGTTTGTGATCCATGAACAGTTACTACCACACATTGGGTTCCGGTAACTCGACCCCGTCTCGACTTATTAATCCAACTCGATCTCTGTCCAGGAGTTGCAACTAGTTTTTGGAGTTTGTAGGTAGTGTTGGTAGTCTACCAAGTGGCACCCGGTACAGGTGGGCTTGGGAGAGACTAGGCACAGTGGCACGGTGTACCAAGTGGCACCCGGATGGTGGGCTTGGGAACCCTGCACATATCATTTGGGGCCATGAGGGACACCCCGGCCAGATCTCCTTGTGGATGGAACCCGAATAGGCGATAAACCTGGACAAGAGACTTGTGTGGTTAGTCAGGTCGTGGCCGACACCCTCGCCCGGCTTCCGCTTGAAGGTTGCCGAGTTACATGACTTGTACAGGGAGATAAGTGGCGAGAGCGTGTGTGAAGAAGTACACCCCTGCAGGGTTATCATTATCTATTCGAATAGCCGGATTCCTCGGATATGGAAACTTGGACCCCTTGCATAGTTCATAGAGAAGTGAAAGTGGATACTCTAAAATGCGCAAGATAAGCATGAGTGCTATGGATGGCGTTATCGTAGGGAGACGGGAGCGGATCCATAGTGGTGTATTGGTATGGTGAATACGTGGTCTCGTCTGCGCCACCTCAAAAGAGTTGCTTGCAGTCGTAGTTCAGGTTAGCCACTGAGTCAAAGCTGGCTTGCTGCAGTTAAACTCCACTACCCCCTTTGTTGATACCGATGAATATGTAGTTAGTTCTGATGTAAGTCTTACTGAGTACATTTGTACTCACGTTTGCTTAATTTATGTTTTTGCAGAGAGACTTCAGTCTCGCTAGTAGTTTCGCGTGGACTTCGATGTTTAGCTTGTTACCTCAGCTACGATCTTGTACCCTTGGGAGGGTCTTGTAGATAGTCAGGCTTCTCAGCCTTTTTCATTTGTAGTTGTCTGTACTCAGACATGTTAAGCTTCCGCATGTGCTTGTTGCTTGTATGCTCTGTATGTTGGGTCATGAGACCCATGCTTGTAATATCTCACTCCTCGGAGCCTAATGAATAAATACTCTGAGTCATAGAGTCTTGTTGTGATGCCATGTTGTATTGCACATATTGAGCATATTGTGTGTATGATTGAAATGCTTGGTATGTGTGGGATCCGACAACCTAGTTGTTTATCCTTGGTAGCCACTCTTATGGGGAAACGTAGTCTTATGCTTCCATGAGCCATAGTAGTCCGCTATAGCCCGGTACACCAGAGTCCTGCTAGCCCAGCACTACTGCTTTGAAACACTTGACTGGCCGACATGTGATTCACTTCATCCCTGTGTCTGTCCCTTCGGGAAAATGTCACGCGGTGACATCCAGAGTCCTGCCTAGCCTGCTACAGCCTGGGTTCCCGGAGTCCTGTTAGCCTAGTCCTACAGCCCGGATTCACACGTTGCTGACCGACATGCTCGATGTTGATTCATGTATGCCTGTTCCCATACGTTAGTGCCACTTTGGGTTCACGACTAGTCATGTCGGCCCGGGTTCTCTGTCATATGGATGCTAGCGACACTATCATATACGTGAGCCAAAAGGCGCAAACAGTTCCGGGCCATGGTAAGGCGACACCCATGGGAATACCGTGTGTGAGGCCGCAAAGTGATATGAGGTGTTACAGGATAGATCGATGTGACTTAGAATCGGGGTCCTGAGAGCTTTGGTATCGGAGCCTGACTGCCTGTAGGATTACCAAGCCAAACCAGTCGAAGTTGTGTCTAGAAATGCTTTAGCTATGTAAGGGAATTGATTGTGGAAGGGAACGTAAGGCTCTTTTTACTCCTTATCCTCATGACCTTTTGATCTGAGTCATCTTATCTTTTCTACGGGGTTAAGAACTAGGCTTCTCTTCTATCTCTCAGGATGACGTGTTACTAACCGTAGTTGCCTAGGATTGTTGAGTTCAAGCCTCAGTTCAGTTCCTACTACTTCCATATGTTCATAGATGGCCTCAGAACCTTGATATTGTGTTGTTGAGTGGTTATGCCACCATTTTGCAGGATGTCTCAAATTATTTTGAGCATTTACAGCCGTTATGCTGTCCGAGTCATCCCAGGTTTCTAAATAGTCTGATGCATTTGCAAATCCCTTCTTTCTGTTCCCGATGTCCCTTTAGGCCAGTTCAACCACACTAATCGGTCTGTTGAGGTACTCCATTGCCTTGACATATATGTTGGAGCTATTACTATGACCATAGGTGTCTTAGAGGATCACCTAGTAATCTAGCCATGTTTTGTGTTCTAGTGTGATGATTCTGGCCATTCTTCTCGAAAGCATCCCGTGATGTTATTAGTTAGTAGGTATTCTACTCCTGGGTTCTTGAACCCGAGATTCACCCTACTTACTTCATGTTGATAGTGTTTGTTAGTTTCCTTTTGGATATTAGTAACCTTTGTGATAGTCCTCGAGGTCTGTGGTATTTCCTTCTTCCAAGTACCATGAACCATTAAGGCAGAAGTTCTTTGAACCAAAAGCTCACAATCAGAGTGCTCTTGATGAGTTATCCATTATACATTGTGAATCTGCCAGTTCTACCTTTCTGCATGGGTCATCCGGAAGAAATGTTGAACTTTGCTCGACATACTAATCTATGCATCCACAACTCAGAAAGATATATGTTCCTTGAGTTGACCCTCCTCAGCTGTATTCCGACCCTAGTCTATCACTTGATAGTCAGGAACAGTTGTGCATTTGTGTTCATCGATGCCTATTATTCTTGTGGTCCATCAAGCCATTCTATTCTGGAATGACTAGGAGAAACAAACTCCAGCACCTCATCCATTTCTTGGATTGGTCAAACTAGTTGTATTCCGCAGATCAAAATGCCAATCCATCTTTTGCTCTGTTCTACCTTGAAGTGTTACCATCTTATTGTCAAGAATGTCATGAGAATTGCACCACCTCTTATGAATTCTTGAGAGGGTGATACTTCTCGACATCATTATTCATTCCTCGGTCCCGTGTTGTTGTAAGATTGCCGATAAGTGAACTGTGAGGTGTGAAATCAATACTCCTAGCAACCCTGTTGCTTGGTAGTTAATGGACAATACTCTCATTCTTAGCATGCTGGTTATTGAATCATCGTCCTAAGATTGATCGTGCTGCCTAGTCCATATTTCTGGGTGCACTCATTAACCAATGAGTTGGGATTGTGTCAATCCCTCACTCTTTTGATCATATCATCTTGCCTTGAAAGCAAGATTGCTCCCGAGCTTAATAACATTTTGGTGGTTCATGATTTTCCGGATATCTTCACGGAAGTATCACCAGGTCGTCCCCTGGCCGATATGTTGAGTTCGTGATCAAGTTGGTTTTCCAATAAACCACCCTTTCTCCAAGAATCCATGTTGGATACCCCTGAGCTAGTTGGTTAAGCTGAACAACAACTTGGAGAGTTGGAAGATAAAAGCTTGCCTAACTTAGTTCGTTCCAAAGGGATATTCTTGTATAGTGTGTGTTGAAGAAAGGTGATTTCTTCATCTATTGGTCCTCTGATCAGTTGTTGGATCTATTGTCTTGCCAAAACTTTGATTTGGGCGTGGGCTATCCTCAAATCAAATCAGAACCAACGATGATCGTAATGTTGTCTTACTCGTGGTTTTTCCTCGATCATACACCGTTATATCTTTTGTTCTGACCAATGCTATCACTTTGTTCACATAATTGTGGAATTCCATCTATATGGAAATCTCGATGACTTGTTGTTGAGCCCATCAGCAACATTTTGTCTCCTCCATGATTCGTGTTGAACATCCAGCTAGTGTTGGAAACTTATATAAGCATTATCTTCATGTTCCGTTCATGAAGCATATGTTGGATGAAAGTAGTGACTTCCTCTAAGTTCACGTGCAATCGATGCAAGTTGCCGTCGTGAATTCGAGAAAGCTTGTTTTTGCTTCCTTTGGAATCATCCCAACTCCATCATCCATATGTGCGAAGTATTCTGTGGTTTGGAGACTTGCAACCTTCATTCTATATGTATTCCCTAGCACACCAAGCCACTGATTGAATTGTACAAGGAAAACAAGTTCCTTCTTAAGATCCGGGGCTTATACAAGGACTTTGATACCTTCAGTGATGGTTCCCAACCTAAACTTGGTAGTGTTTTATTATAAGACTATTGTGTGGTCATGCTTGTCTGGGACAGCGTGTTCACATGTTGTAGCAAAACCTTCTCATGTTTTGGAGCTTGCTATCGTAGTTCATTCCCTGAGAATCTTGCAACATCATCTTGTTGATGTGTGTTGCAACCCTTCTTTTCCAGGCATATTGTCTGAAATATCATGTCATCAACCAGATCTGAATCTCAGGCAGATATGATGGTTGGAACATTTCCAACATTTGCATTTTGTTCCTAGCTTGCACCTCAGTAGTTGTTGTTCAGGATCATATTCAAAAGTGGACATACCATGGGTCCCATCCATCTCCCATGATAAACAAATCATCCATTGCGTTGTCTTCAACAAGGTAGTCCACATCATCCATCCTAGTCGGAGCATGCCATTCTTTCGAACCCTTCCAATGATCGATTGTGATTACCTCAGGCTGGTATAAATAGTTTCAATGATCTTTGTATCAAAAGTAATTCTTTTTGCCACTTAAGGGAATAGCTCTATGAGTCACCTCCCTAAGGTGTCACATTATGAAATCGTGGTAACTATCTCCTTCCTACTTTGAAACCATGCACCATCTTACTCAAGCATGGATTTGTTGCCTACCAAAGTGAACCCTTGTCATCTGCTTCTTTCCATTTCCCATGATGTATGTTTTGTGTCCCAGCTCAAGGGATGTTCTCCACGTCTCATTCCATAAGTTGATCGTGAGTTGCTCGATCTTCGAGAAGATCGATTTCGGTAGAGTTTCTTTCCTTCATCATCATGTTGGATGAACATCTCGAAAGCAAAGACGTCAAGATCAATTGGAGCAATGAATCAACATCTCCGAGAAGGGCAATTGGATCATGAAGAATTGTGTCCCCACTGTCTTCTTACCTCACGTCTTGAATCTCGGGACGAGATTGTTGTTTAGTGGGGGCGAGTTGTCACATCCCTAGCTTCTGGTGCTGCCTAGTGTTTGCATCTTGCTTGCATCATGTTTAAAATTTTGAAACTTGAATTGAGGAAATTTGGAAGCCTCAAATTTTAATTAAAAGAAGGGAAAATAACCCTAAAAATTGCATTCAATGAACCCAAAATGCTCTTCAATGATGTTTGATATTTTTGGCAATGCTCTTGATCCAAACCAAAAAGAATGGACATTTTTGAAGAATAATTTTGGGCACTGATTTAAATCATTATTGTATTTGAATTTGGAATTATATTCATAATATATATAGAATATATTTTCAAATAACTTTGGAATGTTTTATGTGCCTTTGGAAAAGTCCATCTAGCAACATAAAATTGTTCAGAGGATTTTTGGCACTGGTTTGAAACTATTGGAATGTCAAACAGTGGCAAGATTCAAATCAAAATAGAGAAACAAAATAGAAAACAGAAAAGGAGAAAGGAAACTAACCTGGCCCAGCGTACCTGCATCTGTAGCAGCCCAGCACTGTAGAGGCCTGGCCCACTAGGGGCAGCACTGTCTTCTTCCTCCTGCCATGAGGAGAAGCAGCTGCGTGCCCGATGCGCAGGCGAGCCACATTGGCTCCTCCCTGCCTGCGTGCCCCCTCGACTGCCTGGCCGCCTCCACGCGTACCATGCTTCCCCCTCGACCCTCTCTCACTCTCCCTCGAGCTCTCCCCCCTCCTGTGTCTCCCTCTCACGCGCACACCCGAGCGTTGCCGTCGCCGCCGATCGCCGTAGCCGTGGCCACCAACCACCGCACCCCCTGCCGACATGCCCATCGACTCCGCCGTGACTCCTCGCGCCTCCAAGCAGAAGAACGCAAGCCCGGACAACCTTCTTCCCTGCCAACGCCGCCGTCCTCGACCTCGGGTGCCAGTGATGGCCGCCGACGATTCGTCGGACCCCGTGCCTCCCCTGCCTCACTAGCAGCACCAGAAGAACTGCGGTGAGCCGCTGCACCGTTTCCCCCATGCCCTGTTGCCTAATTTGCTCCCTAGCTAGCTCCACCACCCTGCTCGAAAGCTTGCTCGCCGCCGGCCATGTCACCGCCGTGGCTAGAGCCCGCAAACGTCGCGTCTGAGCATGTTTTCGTCCTCAGCGAGTTCCCAGGAACCCAGAACACCTACCCACTCGTCCTCCCGTGCACCGTAGCACGCTGTCCATCTTCACCGAACTCCGGCCGCCGCGGAAGCGGACACCGCCGTTGATCTAGGTCGTCTCCGACGACCCCACTAGCACCAGCCGACGCGGACGAGGCTCAAGGTTCCAACGGTGCCATCCGCGCCTCGAACCGTGGCCTGTGCTGCGATTCCGCGCATCACCTCCATCTCGGACCTCGCCGGCGGTTAGTCGCCAGTAGGTTTGACCGAGTTGACCCGGGGTTTGACCCCGTCTGACCAGGGTTTGACCACCCTGGGTCACTGACGCGTGGGGCCAGCCCTGCTAATTAACCTAGGTTAGTGTTAATTTATTTAGTTAGTTTTAATTAGCCTCTGACATGTGGGCCCAGGCCTTAACTAAACTAGATTACGTTTAGTTTAATTTTAATTAACCTTGTTAGTTAACCGTGTCACTGACGTGTGGACCCCACACGTCAGGTTTGACATGGACCGAGCTGTTGACCTACTGACGTCACTGTGAGGTCATGCCGACGCAATAATTCCTTTCTAGAATTTAAATAAATCTTAAATGATTTATTATTTTCAGAAAATGCCCAGAACTTCAAAAGATCATAGAAATTCAACCGTAACTCCAAATGAAATAATTTATATATGAAAAATTATCAGAAAAATTCAATCTATCCATCTGTACTTGTTTCATGCATGACAAACCAACCTAAACCTGCTGTATAGATGAAAACACATAAAGGGCATTTAAAATGCTTTAGTTTGAAGTTGCATTTGAACCCTTGATTCAAATGAGCTCCATTGAACTTGTTGATGTTTGCATTAGCACAAACAACATCACATATACATGCCATGATCATGCATCATATTGTCACATTTGCATTGATTGTGTTCTTCTCTATTGCCGGTGCTTGTCCCCTCTCGGTAGGCGTATCCCAACGATGAGTACGATGACACCGATGAAGAGCTATAATATCTTCAAAAATGCCAGGCAAACAAAACCCCCCATGTTCATTCCGATATAATCCCACTCTCTCGCTCCTGCTCTCTTTTACCGCATTAGGACAACAGCGATTCAACTGTTACATGCTGCGGTAGCTGCACCCCTTTCCTCTGCATGACCTGTCATTGCCACAGTAAATAGATGAAACCTACTAGCATGAGTAGGAGTTGCTTGAGCCCTGATGTGCCTACTCATTTATGCTTGTTTGTCATGCCTTCTACTGCTTAGAGTTGAGTCAGGTCTGATTCATCGGGGATGAATTGGAATGGTGTTGAACACATCCTACTGTGTGAGCTAAGTGTGTGAACATGATTTTGTAAAGATAGCGGTGAGAGGCCATGTAGGAGTACATGGTGGGTTGTCTCATTGCAGCCGTCCTCAGGAACTGAGTTCTGTGTTTGTGATCCATGAACAGTTACTACCACACATTGGGTTCCGGTAACTCGACCCCTCTCGGCTTATTAATCAACTCGATCTCTGTCCAGGAGTTGCAACTAGTTTCTGGTGTTTGTAGGTTGTGTTAGTAGTCTACCAAGTGGCACCCAGTACAGGTGGGCTTGGGACAGACTAGGCATAGTGGCACGGTGTACCAAGTGGCACCCGGATGGTGGGCTTGGGAACCTTACTCACATCGTTTGGGGCCGTGAGCGAAACCCCGGCCGGATCTCCTTGCGGATGGAACCTGAATAGGCGATAAACCTGGACGAGAGACTTGTTGGTTAGTCAGGTCATGGCCGACTCCCTCACCTGGCTTTCGCTTCAAGGTTGCCGAGGTACATGACATGTACAGGGCGATAAGTGGCAAGACCGTGTGTGAAGAAGTACACCCCTGCATGGTTATCATTATCTATTCGAATAGTCGGATTCCTTGGATATGGAAACTTGGACCCCTTGCATTGTTCATAGACAAGTGAAAGTGGATACTCTAAAATGCGCAAGATAAGCGTGAGTGCTATGGATGGCGTTCTCATAGGGGAACGGGAGCGGATCCATAGTGGTGTATTGGTATGGTGAATTTGTGGACTCGTGTGCGCCACCTCAAAAGAGTTGCTTGCAGTCGTAGTTCAGGTTAGCCACTGAGTCAAAGCTGGCTTGCTGCAGTTAAACTCCACTACCCCCCTTTGTTGATACTGATGCATATGTAGTTAGTTCTGATGTAAGTCTTGCTGAGTACATTTGTACTCACTATTGCTTAATTTATGTTTTTGCAGAGAGACTTCAGTCTCGCTTGTAGTTCCGCGTGGACTTCGACGTTTAGCTTGTTACCTCAGCTACGATCTTGTACCCTTGGTAGGGTCTTGTAGATAGTCAGGCTTCTCAGCCTTTTTCATTTGTAGTTGTTTGTACTTAGACATGTTAAGCTTCCGCATGCGTTTGTTGCTTGTATGCTCTGTATGTTGGGTCATGAGACCCATGCTTGTAATATCTCGCTCCTCGGAGCCTAATGAATAAATACTCTGAGTCATAGAGTCTTGTTGTGATGCCATGTTGTATTGCACATATTGAGCATATTGTGTATATGATTGAAATGCTTGGTATGTGTGGGATCCTACAACCTAGTTGTTTATCCTTGGTAGCCTCTCTTATGGGGAAATGTAGTCTTGTGCTTCCATGAGCCATAGTAGTCCGCTACAGCCCGGTTCACCAGAGTCCTGCTAGCCCAGCACTACTGTTCCGAAACACTTAACTGGCCGGCATGTGATTCACTTCGTTCCTGTGTCTGTCCCTTCGAGGAAATGTCACGTGGTGACATCCGGAGTCCTGCCTAGCCTGCTATGCCCGGGTTCCCGGAGTCCTGTTAGCCCAGTGCTACAGCCCAGATTCACACGCTGCTGACCGACATGCTCGATGTTGATTCATGTATGCCTGTTCCCGTAAGTTAGTGCCACTTTGGGTTCACGACTAGTCATGCCGGCCCGGGTTCTTTGTCATATGGATGCTAGCGACACTATCATATACGTGAGCCAAAAGGCGCAAACGGTTCCGGGCCATTGTAAGGCGACACCCGTGGGAATACCGTGCATGAGGCCGCAAAGTGATATGAGGTGTTACAAGCTAGATCGGTGTGACTTAGAATCGGGGTCCTGACAGTTTTGGTGCCAACGGTTGGCGCCCACGGTGTATGAACGGGGCTGAGAGGTAGGGCGGTTGTGTCACATCTGAGTGAAGTTACAAACCTGTCCCTATTGAAAATATTTGCCTACATCGATTTCGGTCGAGTCGAGTTTGTTTTGTCGCCCACCGTGTATGAATGGGGAAATGAAGGGAGAGATAGAGGTCTTTCGGACGAGCTTGAATCAAATGTGTTTAGCCACCCATGTTTGGCGCCCATCGTGTTGGAATGGGCTTAGAGGCGGTCGTGTCACGTCTTATTGAAGTTACTAACCTACCCCTATTGAGAGCAGTGGAAATCGGACTGATGGATTGTCTGTGTAAGGGGTAGACAGTAATTTCCATCTCCCAAACACTTGGCTTCAGGCAGCCGATGTGGGAGTGGACATTTTGCCGCTTCTCTCGAATTTTGTGACAATAAGCATCCACAATTACCCTGGCAACTAAATTTGAATCCATTTTGAATTCCTATATGAATCATCATAAATCATTCTATGTGTTTTTATATATCTTCAAAAGCACGACAAAGATGTATTCCTCTGTTATATATGAATATGATTTACAAATGTCGATACTTGAATTCATAAACTATAATCCATTTAAGGTGAATTTGAATATTTGAAACCACTTTATGTCCAACTCAAGTGTCACACACATCAAGATTCAAATACCGAGTCAATCAACCAATAATGTACAAAACTAACAGACATATAAACATTTATAGAGTATATGGATCAATAATATCAACTAACATACATAAGCCAAGCCGATGTACTTTTTTTTGCTAGAACAACATCATTTTTTAGTGAAGCTAGTACAGCATCTTGGCCCTTTTCGATGTGTGCCACTTAAGGTCCATCTATACTACTATTATTGTTGAATGCACATTCAGCCCGATTGGCATATTTGTAGGTCTAGCAAAATAATCAAAATGAATTGTCTCAGAGTCTTATCAATTAATACAGACTCGTGCTAAAAAAATTACAAACCAAAAAACCAAAAAAATTATTACATGATCACTAAAACAAAATGGTTTGATCGATTACATGAATAGACAACACAAAGGTCATTCAACGATGGAACGATCGTTTCACCTATGATTTACCAAGTGGGAATTTAATTTCCTTTTTTCCTTCACGACCTTAACAATGCAGTCAGTCTCAGCTTGCTTCATTTTGAAATCCACCAAATATTTAATGGTTGTCTTGAGTACTGCTTGTGATTGTGCTATTTGCTTCCTCAACATGTCAACTTCATCTCTAAGTGCAGAAGCAGAATTTCTTTCTAGCAATAGTTTATCCTCTAGAGCATCAGCAGTTGGCAATTCATGATGCATGATTGGGCCAGTGCCACTGATGTGGGATGATACAACGTCCATGGGGACTTCACTCTTTGATCTTGGGCTAACCTATTTTTCCATTAAAGTTCCGATTGGATTCCGAAAAGTTGAAGTAAGCAAAACATCTCAAGTGGGAGTTATAACAGCAAACCAGTTAAACAAACAAGGAATTAAAGAGTTTCAATTGGATGCTGAAAAGTAGTTATTAACATCATTGTAATCGGTTGCAGCAGCAAAGCAGTTAAACAAACAAGTTTTGCAAACGGTACCTGTTGTGGCGTTGGAGTTTCTCTTGGATCCTTAAAAGTTGAGTAGCCAATAACGTGATTAGAGCAACCAGTTGCAGCAGCAAAGCAGTTAAACAGACAAGTTTTGCAAAAGGAACCTATTGTGGTATTGGAGTTTCTCTTGGATCCTGAAAAGTTGAGTAGTCAGTAACTAGATTAAAGCAACAAGTTACATCAGCAAACCTGTTACACAAATATATTTTTGAAAATGTACCTGCTATGCAATTTGACTTCCAATTGGATCCTAAAAACTTGAAGTTGGTAAGATGATTATAGCAACAAGTCACAACAGCAAACCAGATAAACAAGGAAGTTTCTAAAAATATACCTGTTGTGCCAACAGAGTTTCAGTTGGATCTTGCAAACTTGAATGTTAGCAATCATAAATAATGTGTTGCAAGAGCCATAAGAAACTAACGTCAAACTAGTAAAACTAACCAGTTTTGGCAACGTATTTAATTACACATGAACTAGTAAAACTAACAAGTTCTTGGCAAAGTATTAAAGTAACAAGTCGGTACCGTTTACCAGCAACACAGACATCTGTAAATTTCTTTGATGTAAGCAAAATGATTCCAACACATATATAAGTTAAAAAGAAGGTTTCCCTCATATAAACCTAACAGTTGTCTATCTGTGAACATGCAAACATTACTAGTGCTACAAGTGATAACAGCAAACCATTTAAACAAACAGGGTATTAGAACGTAAATTACACGTGAATTCTGCTGCATCCTAGAAGTACATATGACCAGCGATATATGTGCTTAAGTAGCTATTTAAGTTCAGGCAGACAGGTAATTCTTAATAGTAAGTATCAAACACATAGATAGGCACAGTCTATAATATGATTAACAGGCTATGGCATTATGTAATCAGTTGCAAACAAATTAAGCCAAGCAACATAATTGAACAATTTTGCAATAAGTGGCTAACTAAAATTTTGAGAAGCAGGTAATTGAACTTATGCTAGCTCTTTGTACAGGCACACTACAACTTCTTTTTGCTTACAAGGTTCTATGAAGGAGTCCATGGCATCAATTGCTTGGATACACAGTCCCAATACTTTTTACTTCCCACACTGCAATGGTAAGTCGAATGGTTAATCTGATAAGATGATGCGTCCTTAATATGTGACGGGTTGTCAGACTCGTTGTAGACACACACATCACACTGGCCATTACTGTATATTTCATGTGATTACATTTGGCATATCGAGATCAAAGCAATCTACAATAGGATTAAAAGACTGTCATTCTTCACATTATTGGCGAACTCAGTTCATAGAAACAAGCAATTCAACCATTCTATGGGTAAATCAAAAGCGCCATTGGAATATTTTCACTACCCAATCATACATGCAAAATGGGGCGATGCCACCGTAAGGGTTAGTACGGGCGGCCGCCTCGGGTGGTTGGAAAGTGTGCACCTAGTTTGAGTCGTCCAGGTTGGCTCAGGTTAGTTTTGTTCATCCAAACACACGAACAGGCAATGTAAAAAGTCAAGAAAACATTTCAATTTGGATGGGCGAATAACGTAAGTGCAAGGCAGGCCCTATAGCAGGCTCTCCGCCGAAACGAGCACCTCCCAAATCAATCGACGGTAGGAAAAAACCCAATTCATTCGCTCCACCCTCGAGTCTGACTCGCTCCTAACCTAGCCACCACTGGACAGACTGACACAACACTTCCTCATGCCCTTGTTGGAGGGCGGTCGCAGGGCTTCAAGCAAATGGAAGAACAAGAAGATGAAGATCCAACCTTGGGTATAGCCTGCGTAGGAGGAAGCGGCGGCAGCACGGGCATGGCATCGAGGTTGCGCAAACGGATAGTCGCAGCTTGCAAGAGCAGCATGCATAACGAGGAGGTACATCACATTCCTGATTATATCTAACTCAACTATTCAATTTTTGGCCAATAGTTAAACCTGACGGTGTTGTAAAACTGGTTGTATGTAGGGAATCTATGAGAAAATTAAACGAATTTCTGCTTATTTTATAACTCCCGCAATCAACATTGAACTGACTGAACCTGATGTATCTAATCAAGTCTCTGGTGCAAACGTACAAGCTCATGTTGTTCTTGAGCATGAAGTGTCTAATGAGCAGACTGCTAATGAAGGATTTGATGCAAACATTTTACATGCTCCTGGTGATGAACATATAGTGTCTAATGAGGGATCTAATACAAGCATTTTGCAAGCTCCCATTGAAGGATTTAGTGTCTAATGATGATCTGCTATGTTGAGAGAGACATAGAGATTTGCAGGCATTAATGACAAGCAAATTATAGTACATTTTCATGGCTTGAGGAAACATCGAGCCCATCTACCAGGAAGTCCCCGTATCATGACAACGTAGAATAAATACTTTTCTAAACAGTTGTTTGAAACTATTGGCATAATTGTGCAGGATAGATCTATTGATATGTAGTTTGCACAGTGGTTATAGGTGCAATTACACTTTGATATTTTCAGCCAGAGAATGAACAATTCAAGCATGTACAAACCATGTTAGTAGTCCTTGTACACCGTGTTGCATTTTGTTTTTTTGGTGCTTACATCATTTAGTGTTTTATAATCTGAACTACCTTGGATCATTAGCTGGTTTTCAAAGTGTATGTAGCTTCACATTTCTCAAGTTATGTTGATTTCTAGAGTGCAAGTGCCTTCGTATTCTTTAAGTTAAATTTTCACCCCCGGTAACTTGAATTTGTGGATCCACTACCGCACACAGTCCATTACAAATTAAATGAATTGCAGGGACTTACGCTAACTCATTGTAAAAGGTCACTTCAGCTCTGCTTGCGCTTGGGATGTTCCATGTACAAGTCCATGTTACCACTTGCTTGGATGTGCAGGCCTTGTGCTCCTTGCATCCCCCCTCTGCATTTTTGACACGGCGAGTGGTTGATCAAACAAGAGGAATCGACCTTGCTGTTGTACCGGAGGACTGATACTTACGAGGTTATACGGGTGTGCAGGATTTGTACAAGATCCCATAGCACCGTCATGCTTCGCTAAAAAACGATTTTGCTTGTTTTAGATGATATCTCCAAAAGAAATAAGAGTTAAAGTTAGAGTTGCATAGGTGTGTAAGCTATGAGAGCAGTGAAAGGATATCCAAACATCGTCGGAACAGTGCACAAGGGAGTGATATGTGGATACCTAGTTCCGGACGGCGTTTGGGCATGCTTGCCTAGCTAGAGTGCGGGTCACTTGAGAGCCATTAAGGGTGATGCGCTGGAGTTGGTTGGCCACGCACAAATGCAGATCTTGAGTGGTAGCGGAGCACTATGATGCGGTGGACGAGACCGTTGGAGAAGCCCCAATGGCCTCGGGGATGGAGCTGCGATGATGTGCTTGGTGAAGTAGCCCCAGTGAGGTGGGAGATGGCATCGGTGAAGCGCACCTGATGTGATGCAAGTCGGTGTCTGTGAGGTACGTCGGTTGTGGTGGCCGACGTTGTCGGTGGACCACCCGGTGTGGTGGACAAGGGCATATATGAGGTAGCTCCGGTCCGATGGTGAAGCGCAACCGTCATATTTGTCGTTGTTGTCCGGGACAGAGGTGGGGAAAGAGACAAGACAATGGGCGATTCGAACTTTGCTTGGGTTGGCGGCGAATTAGGGATTTGAGAAATCTGGGTGCGGAAGGGGACGGTGGAGAAGGGATATTTTGCAGGGCTGTAATTTGGGCCGCCAGATATTTCTATCCGAAGCATGGTAGTGCAAACTTATTTTGTCGTCGTTCTTTTGGGGGGGGAGGGAGGGGGGTTGGTGGCTAGGTGCTAGCATCGGTACGACACACGCGACCACCACGACATGACCCTGGTCTGCCCCGTGCGCCTACATTTGAGAATGCAAACGAATCTTCTTTCATTTGCAAACGAATCTGTATGTATTACCATGCCCGTGTTTTCCTTGCAAATAATTAGTCATTCGAAATGAGATACTATAAATTAATTAATGAGGAGTTATTTGAATTAGAGTGTGTGTCACATAGTGATCTGCAATTCTAACATGGATTTCGCATTTCATATCCATGCTACTTTTTAATACAAATTTATATGTATATGATGAACACCATGGTAGTGAGAAAACTTTGGATGGATTCTAACATATGACCTACAAAGTAGCACAACAAACCTAGTATGGCACGAATTCGAAACAATAACCCATATGCATGGTCCTCAGTTCAAATCTTACAATGTACACTAAATCGAAACAAACATCGTTATTAAGTCTAGTATTATCTACATTCAAATGTTGTTTCTAGCCCCACCCCCTCCCCTCGGCACACATGCTACTTACTTCTTGTATCGGTCAATCTTCCTCTCCGAACCATCTTAGGAAGCTACCGGTTTTTGACACACGTTCATTGTTTCTCTCCATGTTTCGATCTCTAACTCTCTCAACTACACAACCCCCCTTTTCCACTCTGTTACCAAATGTATCTACCTCCCACACCTGCCATTGCACCCCATGCCGAGCTCTCTATCTCTCTCCCTCCCACCCTCTCTCGCTGGATACATGCATTGCCTATCTAGACCCCCAACCTCTCGTGCGCACGCACGCACATTGTCTATCTAGGTCACTCCCTAGAGACTGTCTCACTCTTTCTTCCGCATGGCAGACCACACTTGCTCAATCTCGCTCTCTTTATCTGAGTCTCGATTAACCTTGCTTTCTTTCACACACAAATGATATATCTCCCTGTTCGGGCCTCGATCGGCACACTCTATACTCTCTCTCGCAGATTGTCTATCTAGGTCAGTCCATCCAAGCCGCCCCCACTCTTTCAATCTCATGGCGGGCCACGCTCACTCAATCTCTCTCTCTTCTCTCTCTCTCTCTCTTTGTATGTCTCGATTGACCACGCTCTTTCTCGGACACAAATGATATATCTCCATGTTTGCGCCCAATTCGACATATTCATATTGTATACTCTCGCACGCACATTGTCTATCTAGGTCACTCTCTCCAACCCATCTCACTCTTCCGATCACATGACAACCCACACTCGCTCAACCTCTCTACCTTTATATACATAATTTATTGACCTTGCTTCCTCCCATACACAAAAAATATCCACATGTCTATGACTGGATCATCTCTCAAGCTCTATCTTACATCCCTCACCCTTCCCAAAAGCTCAATCGGACAATATCTCTCTAGAGCATATGTATCTTTTCAATGAATGTCGGATCATACTCACTTTGTCTCTCTATCTATCTGTGTCTCGATTGACCTCGCTTTCTCATGCTGTATCTTCCACACTTTGAAGCTACCTCTCTATCCCTCGCAAAGCTGGAGCTATTTCAATTGCGTGGGGGACTCCATCCTTGGATTAATTTTTGTAGGCATTTATTTCGGTGGGTTTAGATTATATTTTCATAGCACTCGGCCTACAACTACTCCAAACAACGTTGCAACCCCTACACCTCCCCTAATTGATTTCCCTTTGGCTCGGCCATCGCTCTCTCACACGTCATTTCTCGCCTTTAACGTTCCACCATGGTATTTTTGCAAAAAACTATGTTGTTCTCTTTAATTATTACAAATAAGCTACAAAACTACATACCGATAGTACACCTGTAATGGGAAAAATTTAGACCCACAAATTAAAGTGCTACAAACTACACACCGAGGGGCTCAACAGTCATGAAACAAATTTGGACCCATATATAAATTAGAAATTAAAAAGGATGAGGATCGAACATGCGACCTGGGCCTACAAGCCGCATGTCATTAGGCAACATACGTAATACACCAATGTTTATTGTACCCCCCTTTGTTCATATAATGTTTTTATATTACCAAAGCTTATTTAATGGATAACATGTAATATTAGTTTTAGTACATTAGTGGGACCAGCTCGTTAGCACATACTATTCGCCTTAACTTACTGGTGGGTTCCATGTCCGCTCTCTCTCTCTCTCTCTTCCCCTTCTACGTTTAGACGCACGGGCAAACATGCAGAACTCGCGGGCGATGTTGCCGTTGACCATATCTGGACGCGTTCACAAGTTACGGCACCAGTTTCACGTACTAGTAGTACTAGTCAATGTGTACGTGCAAAGCACGTTAATTTGGAGGTATATTAAGTGCATGCGGATATTAAGTAGGATATTATTCACGTGTTATTATGTGATTAGCACTATTTTTGGCATGAAATTAAGTGTACACTAAACGTGTTGAGCGCTCAACATTGAAGCAGTCTTGGTCATTTGATGAGAAGGAATACATGTGGCTTGATGACGTTTTATATTTAATTTGATATGGCTCTAGCAGAACATTCAATCGATCAAACCATAGATTTCATTCAGTCTGACTCCGACTTTACATTCATACAACCATTGATCTAAAATAAACAGAAATGATAAACGTTCGGATTTTAAGCATGGCAATCCGAACATTTTTCATGGCAAATTTAGATTACACAGGCGGGGCGGGGGCGTCTTGCGGTGGGAAGCGGCTCCTTTGTCATGCTCTATGTGTCGTCGGGCCACTGACCGACGGCGACAGCGACGGCGATGTCTTGAGCCGTTGTTCGTGTACTGCTGGACGTTGGCCCTAGCTTCAAGGAAGGCCACAATGTTCTGGACTTCGGCCTCCAGCAGCGAGTCAACTGGCGGGAGGAGGCGACTGGCATTGGTGCAAGGAAGCGGTCGACGGCGGCCATCCATGCCGCTGAGGGGGGCACTAGCACCCGCACGGGGACATGCGCTAGAAACAGCATGGTGGATGCATTCGTGGGCACCGGCACAGGCACGCACGTCAGGGCATGCGCAGGCGCATGCGCTGGCAGGTGCACGGGCACGTGAAAGTCAGCGTGGACCTCGTGGAACCCCGTGGCATTTAGCTCAGCGACAATGTACGGCTCCCAGCCCACCAATGGCACGGGGATGGGCACTGGCGCAGTCGGGGCACCGGGAGCCGGAACGGCAGCGGGGACATGCGCAGCGTCTTCCCATAAGGCCAGTTCAAGCTTGTCCCAATGTGCCTTATGTTCATGAGACTCCGGCTAGGTGTCTTCCTCAGGAAACTAGAAGACTAAGGGCAGACTATCGTGATGTGGCATGGCGTATGGTTAGGTCAGGCTGGTTGGAGGTAGACGATAGGAGAATCGGAAAGGAAGAGAGAAGATTGTAGTGATACCGGGTAGTGCGGGGTTGATTTAAACTGCGGCGCCGGCGCCATTAAAAGTGGGGGCAGATGGGACGAAGGTGGGCGGCGGAGCTTGGTCAAAGGGCTCGCCTCCTGGTGAGCCTGTACAATGGTCTGCTCGCACGCCTCGCGTCGACTAACAAGCTTGCTCGGATGGCACTTGCCGATGGGAAGCGGGACTGGTGGCGGCATGTAAACGCCAACGGTGTAAATAGTGAAAGTGTTCGCCTTAACGTGACAGGTCTTTGTTCCAAAATACCTTGGCTCTTTATTTGTGCAACTTCTCATAAGCAGCTTGTCTCAAATTGAAGAAAAAAATACATAGGAATATTTGTGCCATATCATGAGACCATGCTCAATTTCATGAATTTCCGGTCACTTTTGGATTTTTTCAAATTTAAAATCCAGGATTCAAAAAAATATCATAACCTGCATCATGCAATAAATTCTCAAGCGATAGATCTTTCCTGTTGTATTTCTGTCGGTGTACAAAAGTAGGGGCCTTTTGTACCCCTTTACTTGTGCATGGGCAGTCGTAGCCGCACCTGCGACCACGCTTGGCGGGGCAGAGGAAGCGAAGATACAAGACTACCCGAGCAGCGCTGAAGCCAGAGGCACGAAGAGCAAAGGGATAAGATGTGTTTCCCCCAGCAAGAGCCTTGCCGGGGGCGACCTACACTGCCCCGGCAAGAGCCTTGTCGGGGCAACTTACCCATCACCATTGAGACCACCACCTTTGATCCTCAGAATTATGACCCCGTCGAAAACATCAAGACCAAGGCTCGGGAGCACCTACATGGTGGCATGCAGATCTTTTGATGAATACAGGTCTGGAAGACTGGGTAAGAACCAGAAGACGAGGGCCCCCGGCAAGTACTTCTCGGGGACGACTGCAGAAACCCGGCAAGACCCTTGCCAGGGATATCTGCAGGGCCTCATCCAGGCCCACGCCTACCAAGGCTCTGCCACCCAGCGGGCGCTCCAACACGGCAATCAGTTTGCCAACTAAGCAAGCACCTGCGTGGTGGCATGCAGATCTTTGTGAAGACCCTGCCACCGCACCAGCGTAGCAGCCAGCGTGGCGCTGCATGCCTCGTCAACTAGGATGTGCGTCAAAGCAAGGTGAGGTGGAGACAGACGAGATAGCTTCCTTGTCGTCCCCGATAAAGCAAGAGGGCACATCGGCAGCGCATAAAATGCATTTGTCCTACGGTTCCTGGAGATAGGCTTGTACACTTTAGATACTTTCCACCTCCTATGTGCCGATGTGGCAGCCCCTTTGACTATAAAAGGTGGCCCGAGCCGTACTGAGGAAGGATTCAGACTTTTTGGGCTAGGACGCACCACGGCTAGTTCAAGAACTCAAGAACACCAAATATACACCAAAGCAGGATTAGGGTATTACGCATTGATTGCGGCCCGAACCTGGATAAAATTCCCCTGCATTGATCTTCTAAACCCGCTCTGTCCGCAGCCCCGCACCCCGTCAACCGTACTAGGGATTCCCTACGATCCCATAGGTGTCGTTTTCCTCGACATCTTTGGCGCGCCAGGTAGGGGCCGCAAGCTGTGAAATCCTGTTTCGAAGCCAACTCATCGACTCCTTCATCATGATGGCTCTAGAGAAGAAGGCTTCGTCGAGCAGCCACGCTCTGGCGCCATCATCCAGGCGAGGTGATGATGTCCGTAGCCGCAACAGCCATCTGCGTGGAAACAGAAAAGCTAAGTCGTGCAAACTTTGAGAAATTCCTTTTTAATATCAGGTTATTCTCCTCGAAAAATCTTGCCCCTTGTATGGAAAACCTGTACGCGATGGAATCCTTTCGCTATTGGCAATGCCCTCATTCTGTTTTGAGTCCGCTCAACAGTTCAAGCGGCTGCACTGAGAACGGCAGTGTGGCTTGCCCGACAGCAAGCGCCCCCCGGCTGGCTGCTAAGGATCCCTCCTTCAAAGCACCATAGCATGGGTTTAAGCGTCGGCAAACCTATCCAACTAGGTGTCGGACGTGTACATACAAGAAAAGATCAAACAGGAAGATAGCATGCTTCATTTCAAAGTACTGCAGGGTTATGTTACATCAATAGTTGCCATAGTTCTATCTTGAGATAAAATTGTCTTGGTCATGAACTCGCAACGGCGATGAGGAATGGGGTGCCTAGTCCCGACGCTGGCCCTCCACCCTCTTGACACCGTCGACTCAGCTGATGATGGGCTCGATATGCTCTTCGAGCGCCGCGAGGTCTGTACCGTCCGGCATGCTCTCCAGTGCATCGGTGAAGTCAACTTTGGGGTTCCAGAATGCCACCTTGGTGAGCACCTTGGTCAGGGTGCCCCGGCAGAGCTTCTGGGACTCATTCGCCGATAAACCGCTTGATTGGCGCGGAGCTGCTCCAGGGCGCCGAGGACGCCCTCGAAGAATAGGGTCAGCCTGGCATTGGGGCTCACATTCGGCTCTTGGGAGTACCTGACATCCGGCATGCCCATGATGGCCAGCTTCGCGGAGTTCCTCCCGGCAACGTCGACGAGGCTGCTGATCCAGAGGTTTACGCCCTTTGCGTAATCCTTGTGCTCGGTAGCGTCATCGCTCCGCAGCCGCTTCTCATCCTCCAGGGCTTTGTTCAGGGTCTCCTCACGAGCCCCGGCCTCCGAAAGCTTCCCCTCCAAGCCGCCCAGCTTTAGGTTGTTGATGGAGTGATTGGCCTCGGAGAGCAGCTTGGCCTTGTCAGAGATGGTGACCTGTGCATCCGCCAGAGTGTGGTTGGCCGTGTCCCTCTCCTCTGTTAGCCCCAAGATCGTCTGCCTCAGCTCCTCCCCCTCCAGCTCCATCTCGTTCACCTTGCCGGTGTGGTCCAGAGCCAGAGCACTGAGTGTGTCCTTGTGCTTCTGCTCCAGCTCCTGGGTCAGCTGCGTGACAATCTTCCCAACCTCCTCGTCCTTCCCGCGGAGTGTGGCGGCAAGCGCCTACTCATGCACAATGAGGTCTTCCTCTTGGCTGTCCAGCAGAGCTTGCTGCTGCTGCCGGGCGACCTCATCCTTGGCGGCCCGCTCCTTTGCCGCCTCTTACACCTTCTCGATGCGTCCCGCTTCAGGATGATCTCTCACATGCGCTCATCCAGCTCATCCTGGGCACACCTCAACTCTTCCCTTGCCTCGGCGAACCAGACCTACGTCTCAGTGACGCGCTCCCCAAAGCCCACCTCCGCCTTGTCCACCGCCGCCATCCTAGACTTCACCTTGTCCTGGCAAGCATGGTGGAGAGCTTGGAGCTTCTGGAAGTTGGCGCCCATGGCCCGAAGAAGCTATTCCTCCTAGGAATTGCCATCGCTGGCGCTCGGTTCGTCGACAACCTGGAGCCCGGCGGTGGCGAGCACCTCATCATCGAACACCTCCCCTTCGGCTGGCGCTCTGGTGCTCGCCATCACTGGGAGGTGGATGAACAGGTCGTCGCCCACCCTCAGGTACTTGCCCGGGGCAGGGGCTGCAGGAGAAGAAGGTAGGTCATTCCCCACCTCCTCTTCAGCGGGCCACTCGGTGGCCTCCCCAGCAAGCCCCTTGCCGGCCTCCTCGGCAGCGGCCTTGCTGGCCTCCTCGGCAGTAGTCCCACCGGTCTCCCCGGCGGGACCCTTGTCGGCCTCCTCGATGGCGGACTTGGCAGCTTCCTCAGCCACGATCTTGGCGGCCTCAGCCTCGGCGTCCTTGGCGATCTCCCCGATGATGGTGTCGATGTCCTCATGGTCCATCGAGGGAGGGTCTGAAAACCAGAAATGAAGGACGAAACGAGGCCATGAATTAAGTTTCAGAACAAAGAAAAAATGGGACGGGAGGCAAGGCACTTACCTGTGCCATGCTGTGAAGAAGTGGTCCCCTCCCCGCCAATGTTCATTGCCGGGACGGAGCCACCGGCACCCAAGCTCGCCTCCTCTTCCTCCGTGCGCATGAGCTCGTCGGTAGGTGCCCTTGCCGGGGACGCCCCTCTGGGCGGCGTGGTCGATGGGGGCGGCATATCTGGACTCCTCCTGTAGAACCCACTGCTCCCGGATGTGAAAAGTCGTCAACTTGTGTTTGCTTATGGTGAAAACCGAAAGATTCACCCTGCTCCTCGGCTGGCTCCCTCCGCCTTCCCGTAGATTGCACTGCCTTTTAGCCATTTCGCCCACTTTGCCTCCTCTCCCCATTGCTTCTACCTGGTGCCATGGCAGCGCAGTAGATCACAGAGTCCGAGGTGAGGCGCCTGACACAGGACCTCCAGGCCAATGATGCGGAGCTTAGGGCCAAGGACGTGGAGATCTATGAGCTCAAGGAGGAGAGGAATGCCATGCTCCTCCTTTATGTGTGGGAGTTCACAGAGCTTCAAATGTGACAGGGTCCACCACAAAGATGCTCGAGGCATTGGCGACGTTGCTGCAGAAAGCGGGAGATATGATAGGCCATCAGGCGAGCCAGCTAGAGCGTGAGCGGGCCGATCGTGACAAGGTCTAGGATCGCCTCAGCCACTTGGTGGACCATGTTGCCATGCACGTGTTGCGGCGCGCGATGCCTACCATCATGCCAGCGCGACCATGCTGGCCGTTGGGCTAAACCTGTTCGACCAGCCTGTCGACTTCAATGAGCTACGGCCTCCTGACCTGGTATCCTTCTTCACCTATATCTCCGAGGAGTTGAGCCGTCTCCGTGTGTTGGTGGGGGTGGAGCTGGACAAGGAGGGGTTGCGGGCTGCCGTCCCCGTTGACGGGTGAATCCTCTTAGGGCTCCGTCACTGGAATCCATTCATGCCATTGGACGTCGTCTTTGACGAGCTGGCTCCCGACGACCGGGAGTGGGCTCTGCATGCGGTTGCACCCTACATCACCAACATCGTGCGCCTCGAGAAGCATAGGGACGTCAGTGGTGTTTAGGCTTCCTCCGCATGGGCATGTCCATGTCTCGGCACAACATGACCTTTGGATCAAACTCAAATGGTGCAGATTAGTCACTGTAGCACAAAGCATGTGGGTGTGTTCGGTTGCATTCATCTCAATATAGTTGTTCCCTCTTCGTGCATGCTCATCTCAGCACCCCTCTTCATGCATGCTCCTAGTGTATTTGTGTTAACCTACTAGTGTGGACTCATGCACCCTTCATGCACTTTGCCAAACACCCAAAAGTGGTTGAGAAGGGAACTTTTTCTCCCATCCCGTGCACCCTTCATACACCCTAACTAACATTGATTCATGCTTCATATGGTTCATGTTCCGTGGAGTACTGTAGCACCGTACTCTCCTTGCGTTGTACACCTAGTTCTGTTAACATTGATCTGACCGTTCATTCTCGACCGGACAGTCAAAAAAAGGGGTACTATGTTACATTACTGTTCATATAGTTGACATGCGCACAACATCATTAGTTATCGTCATATCTTACTACACTAGCAACAAGATTATGTAGTACTGACATATGAACCACTTCACATGCCTAGTAGTAGGAGCACTGTGTAAGTTCAAGTGGCTGCCATTTTTCGCACTCCTCCATCGTAAGAGTGGAAACGCTTGTTGTAATCATTTTCTTCTTCAGAAAAACAGTGGACATGCTCTACCGTGCGGATCATCCTCGACGGTCGTCAGGAACCATCGTACTCACTTTCGCCAACGTGTGGAACAACCAGCATCGGGGTCCACTAGCCATACACTAAATTACTCCGTAGTAGAGTGCCCAACTGCATGGTAGACTACCCCGATTGAAGCGCCGCAGTAATTCCCAATGAGCCGTCAAATCACAAAATCCCCTCCTTTCCAGTAGTAAGTTGGACGGACGTAGAAACCATCATTTCACTCTTCTCGCTTAGATTCCTCTCTTGAAGAAAACCCCAACTCGCTTCTCCCTCATCTTGTTCCTCATTTCTTCAAGAAAACCCCGACCTACTTCTGCCATTGTTCTTCTCTCCTAAAGAAGTAAAGGTGAGCGCATAAATGGTGTTGATTCTGGCCAAGGCCCGGTCTTGCAACCCCGAGACTGATCCTATAACTCCCTCTGTGTTCTTCTTTTGGGTTTGTGATTATGTTTTCTTTTATTTTATTTCTGTTGGATAGTTTCTTGATGGACGTTGGAGCACTGGCCGAAGTGATGTCTATGGCTCTGGTCAAAACCCCGCTGAGACTACCGCAGACAAGCTCAAAGCCATCGCCCTCTCCAAGCCCCCCTCTACGTGATCCCTCATTAAGCAAGTCCATGTAATATCTCTTCTTGACGATATTTTTCTCGATCTTGATCATGTTTTTTCATCTAACATGCAGTACTAGTACAGGTAGTACAACTTTCTGGGTGATCTTGCATGTGATTTTTGTGTGCCAACTAACGGTTCTAAATTCCTCTTTTGACAAAAACATGCGAGAGGTTGACAATGATTTCTTATAGATTACTTTTGTGACGCCCCAAGACCGGCGCTCCAGATGCCTTCCATGGATTCCGAGATTCGTCGTGTGATTTGTTTGGTTCGTTGCATTCATCATTGCATCATTTGTATTGCATCATGTCATCATTGCATCATTCACATTGCATCAGCACTCCGTTGTCGTCATGTTTTCATAGCTTGCATCCGTTCATAGTTGCCGCGTCCCCCATTGCCTTCGTTGACCTTACCCAGACCAACCGGGGTTTTCGAGTCCCTCTTGTCGGACCACCTAACCTCTTTTGGCAGCCTGCAGCCCCCTTGCGCGTGCATCCAAAAACTCCCCCGGACCCGACCCGGGCAGTCATTACCGATGGGTCCTGATGATCTCCAAACATCCCTAAAACATCTTCGGTTCATTGTTTGGACTTCATAACATATTTATTTCAGGCCATCCGATTACGATCGGAGGGACCGAATAGCCCCTAAGCCTAGTCGACCTGCTATATATATACCGGATCAAACCCTAGTCCAATCCATCTATCCCGTCTCCGCCACCGGCACACCAACTTCCTCCTTCCACCAGCCGAAACCCTTCCAATGCATAAACACATCTCAGCCTAGTTGGTTGTTGCGCTGCACCTCCACCCAAGAGACTAGGGATCGAATCCTAGGCACCTTATTTTTTCCTTAGCCCTTTTGCCATCTATTTTTTTCCTTTGTGTGTATGGCGCCTTGGCCCCACAGCCCTGTTGACAGGTCCATGTTGACTCAATTGACCACTCTCCAGCCCCATTTGTCATTGACAGTACCTGACCCAGCCCGTGTCCCCCTGTTGTTTTACTTTCTTTTGCATATTTGCAGATATGCCATTATTTTTGCAATGCCTATAGCTAAATAACCGTGCATCGCATTTAAACATGTCATATATAAAAATGCTCATAATTTTGTATATATTAATAATTTGCAACTTTCATCCATGGTAAAAACATTTTAATTGTTGTTTGCCTTAATTTGCATAAATGGCATGCTAAAGTGTTTTTTCATAACTAAATAACCATAGCTCCAAATTTAATAAACTTTATATGTAAATGGGGTAGAAAAATGCATAGTTTAACATGATGGTTTTAGTTTTCCAGTTTAAATGCGATGCACAGTTATTTAGCTATAGGCATTGCAAAAATAATGGCATATCTACAAATATGCAAAAGAAAGTAAAACAACGGGGGGACACGGGCTGGGTCAGCTAGTGTCAATGACAAATGGGGCTGGAGGGTGGTCATTCGAGTCAACATGGACCTGGCAACAGGGCTGTGGGGCCAAGGCGCCATACACACAGAGTCATATATAAAAAATGCTCATAATTTTGTATACATTAATAATTTGCAACTTTCATCCATGTTAAAAACATTTAAATTGTTGTTTGCCTTAATTTGCATAAATGGCATGCTAAAATGGTTTATTTCATAAATAAATAACCGTAGCTCCAAATTTCATAAACTTTATATGTAAATGGGTAGAAAATGCATAGTTTAACATGATGGTTTTAGTTTGCATGTTTAATAACTCTAAAATTGTGTATAGGGCAGAACTGTACCAACTTTGAAGTATGCATATGGGCATTTTCCAGAATTGTTGTTCGTTATTTCCGGCCTCATTTAAATTTCCTAAATAGTTAGTTTAATTAAGCGTCACCATCTTTCCATGTTTAACAACATTTAATATTGTTGGGTACATAAACGAGAGCGAACTAAATACTTGCATGTGGTGTTTCTTCAATATGCAACTCGTTGCATATTGAGCTCCACTTAACTTGTAGTATTGTTTGTTACACTTTGCCTTGCCATGCCATGTTTCATTAAACTAGACATGCATCATATTTGGTTGTGCATCATGCCATCTTAATGCTTGGTTGTTTCTCATGATGTTTGCTTCTTTTCGGTTGCGCTTCTCCTTGATAGTTCCGGTTATGTGGCGATGGTGAGGATCTGTTCGACACGTTGCTTCCTCTACCTCATGGACTCATTCTTCCTAGCGGGATTTCAGGCAAGATGACCATCACCTTGGATCTCACTACTATCTTTGCTATGCTAGTTGTCTTGATGCTATCGCTATGTCGCGCTACCTACCACTTGTTTATCAAGCCTCCAAAATTGCCATGATAGCCTCTAACCTTTTTCACCCTTCCTAGCCAACTGTTGTTTGGCTATGTCACCGCTTTGCTCAGCCCCTCTTATAGCGTTGCTAGTTGCGGGTACAGTTGCAGGTTGTTTCATGCTGGGACATGGATATCATGGGATATCACAATATCTCTTATTTAATTAATGCACATATATACTTGGTAAAGGGTGGAAGGCTCGGCCTTATGCCTGGTGTTTTGTTCCACTCTTGCCACCCTAGTTTCCGTGATATCGGTGTTATGTTCCTTGATTTTGCGTCCCTAACACGGTGAGGGTTATGGGGCCCTCTTGACAGTTCGCTTTGAATGAAACTGTTCCAGCAAGGCCCAACATTGGTTTTACCATTTGCCTAATAACAACTAAAAACTTGCATAGGGACAGGCTGAAGGAAATATGCCCTAGAGGCAATAATAATGTTATTATTTTATTTCCTTATATCATGATAAATGTTTATTATTCATGCTAGAATTGTATTATCCGGAAACATAATACTTGTGTGAATACATAGACAAACTAAACGTCACTAGTATGCCTCTACTTGACTAGCTCATTAATCAAAGATGGTTATGTTTCCTAACCATAGACATGTGTTGTCATTTGATTAACTGGATCACATTATTAGGAGAATGATGTGATTGACATGACCCATTCCATTGGCTTAGCACCCGATCGTTTAGTATGTTGCTATTGCTTTCTTCATGACTTATACATGTTCCTATGACTATGAGATTATGCAACTCCCGTTTGCCGTAGGAACACATTGTGTGCTACCAAACGTCACAACGTAACTGGGTGATTATAAAGGAGCTCTACAGGTGTCTCCAAAGGTAAATGTTGGGTTGGCGTATATCGAGATTAGGATTTGTCACTCTGATTGTCGGAGAGGTATCTCTGGGCCATCTCGGTAATGCACATCACATAAGCCTTGCAAGCATTGCAACTAATGAGTTAGTTGCGAGATGATGTATTACGAAACGAGTAAAGAGACATGCCGGTAATGAGATTGAACTAGGTATTGAGATACCGACGATCGAATGTCGGGCAAGTAACATACCGATGACAAAGGGAACAACGTATGTTGTTATGCGGTCTGACCGATAAAGATCTTCGTAGAATATGTGGGAGCCAATATGAGCATCCAGGTTCCGCTATTGGTTATTGACCGGAGTCATGTCTCGGTCATGTCTACATTGTTCTTGAACCCGTAGGGTCCGCATGCTTAAGGTTTCGATGACAGTTATATTATGAGTTTATGAGTTTTGATGTACCGAAGTTAGTTCGGAGTCCCGGATGTGATCACGGACATAACGAGGAGTCTCGAAATGATCGAGACATAAAGATTGATATATTGGACGGCTATATTCGGACACCGGAAGTGTTCCGGGTGATTTGGGAGAAAACCGGAGTACCGGAGGGTTACCAGAACCCCCCCCCCCCCCGGAGAAGTAATGGGCCTTATGGGCCTTAGTGGACAGAGAGAAGGGCAGCCAGGGTGGGCCGCGCGCCTCCTCCCCCCTGGTCCGAATTGGACTAGGAGAGTGGGGGGGGGGGCGGCCCCCCTTTCCTTCTCCCTCCCCACTTCCTTCCCCCTCCTAGTAGGAGTCCTACTCCTACTAGGAGGAGGACTCCTCCTTGGCGCGCCTATAGGTCCGGCCGGCCTCCTCCCCTTGCTCCTTTATATACGGGGGCAGGAGCACCCCTAGACACACAAGTTGATCCACGTGATAATTTTCTTAGTCGTGTGTGGTGCCCCCTTCCACCATAATCCTCAATAATATTGTAGCGGTGCTTAGGCGAAGCCCTGCGACGGTAGAACATCAAGATCGTCACTACGCCGTCGTGGTGACAGAACTCTTCCCCAACACTTTGCTGGATCGGAGTCCAGGGATCGTCATCGAGCCAAACGTGTGCTAAAACTCGGAGGTGTCATAGTTTCGATGCTTGATCGGTCGGGACGTGAAGACGTACGACTACATCAACCGCGTTGTGCTAACGCTTCCGCTGTCGGTCTACAAGGGTACATAGATCACACTCTCCTCTCTCGTTGCTATGCATCACCATGATCTTGCGTGTGCGTAGGAATTTTTTTGAAATTACTACGTTCCCCAACAGTGGTATCAGAGCCTAGGTTTTATGTGTTGATGTTATATGCACGAGTAGAACACAAGTGAGTTGTGGGCGATATAAGTCATACTACTTACCAGCATGTCATACTTTGGTTCGGCGGTATTGTTGGACGAAGCGGCCCGGACCGACATTACGCGTATGCTTACGCGAGACCGGTTCTCCCGACGTGCTTTGCACAAAGGTGGCTAGCGGGTGTCAGTTTCTCCAACTTTAGTTGAACCGAGTGTGGCTACGCCCAGTCCTTGCGAAGGTTAAAACAGCACCAACTTGACAAACTATCATTGTGGTTTTGATGCGTAGGTAAGATTGGTTCTTGCTTAAGCCCGTAGCAGCCACGTAAAACTTGCAACAACAAAGTAGAGGACGTCTAACTTGTTTTTGCAGGGCATGTTGTGATGTGATATGGTCAAGACATGATGCTAAATTTTATTGTATGAGATGATCATGTTTTGTAACCAAGTTATCGGCAACTGGCAGGAGCCATATGGTTGTCGCTTTATTGTATGCAATGCAATTTCTCTGTAATGCTTTACTTTATCACTAAGCGGTAGCGGTAGTCGTGGAAGCATAAGATTGGCGACACGACAATGATGCTACGATGGTGATCAAGGTGTCGCGCTGGTGACGATGGTGATTCGAAGATGGAGATCACAAGCACAAGATGATGATGGCCATATCATATCACTTATATTGATTGCATGTGATGTTTATATTTTATGCATCTTATCTTGCTTTGATTGACGGTAGCATTTTAAGATGATCTCTCACTGATTATCAACAAGTGTTCTCCCTGAGTATGCATCGTTGCGAAAGTTCTTCATGCTGAGACACCATGCGGTGATCGGGTGTGATAGGCTCTATGTTCAAATACAACGGGTGCAAAACAGTTGCACACGCGGAATACTCAGGTTATACTTGATGAGCCAAGCATATACAGATAAGGCCTCGGAACACGGAGACCGAAAGGTCGAGCGTGAATCATATAGTAGATATGATCAACATAGTGATGTTCACCAATGAAACTACTCCATCTCACGTGATGATCGGACATGGTTTAGTTGATTTGGATCACGTAATCACTTAGAGGATTAGAGGGATGTCTATCTAAGTGGGAGTTCTTTAGTAATATGATTAATTGAACCTAAATTTATCATGAACTTAGTACCTGATAGTATCTTGCTTGTTTATGTTTGATTGTAGATAGATGGCCCGTGTTGTTGTTCCGTTGAATTTTAATGCGTTCCTTGAGAAAGCAAAGTTGAAAGATGATGGTAGCAATTACACGGACTGGGTCCGTAACTTGAGGATTATCCTCATTGCTGCACAGAAGAATTACATACTGGAAGCACTGCTGGGTGCCAGGCCTGCTGCTGGAGCAACACCAGATGTTATGAACGTCTGGCAGAGCAAAGCTGATGACTACTCGATAGTTCAGTGTGCCATGCTTTACGGCTTAGAATCGGGACTTCAACGACGTTTTGAACGTCATGGAGCATATGAGATGTTCCAGGAGTTGAAGTTAATATTTCAAGCAAATGTCCGGATTGAGAGATATGAAGTCTCCAATAAGTTCTATAGCTGCAAGATGGAGGAGCACAGTTCTGTCAGTGAGCATATACTCAAAATGTCTGGGTATAATAATCACTTGATTCAATTGGGAGTTAATCTTCCAGATGATTGCGTCATTGACAGAATTCTCCAATCACTGCCACCAAGCTACAAGAGCTTCGTGATGAACTATAATATGCAAGGGATGAATAAGACTATTCCCAAGCTCTTCGCAATGCTGAAAGCTACGGAGGTAGAAATCAAGAAGGAGCATCAAGTGTTGATGGTCAACAAGACCACTAGTTTCAAGAAAAAGGGCAAAGGAAAGAAGAAGGGGAACTTCAAAAAGAACTGCAAGCAAGTTGCTACTCAAGAGAAGAAACCCAAACCTGGACCTAAGCCTGAAACTGAGTGCTTCTACTGCAAGCAGACTGGTCACTGGAAGCGGAACTGCCCCAAGTATTTGGCGGATAAGAAGGATGGCAAGGTGAACAAAGGTATATGTGATATACATGTTATTGATGTGTACCTTACTAATGCTCGCAGTAGCACCTGGGTATTTGATACTGGTTCTGTTGCTAACATTTGCAACTCGAAACAGGGACTATGGATTAAGTGAAGATTGGCTAAGGATGAGGTGACAATGCGCGTGGGAAATGGTTCCAAAGTCGATGTGATCACGGTCGGCACGCTACCTCTACATCTACCTTCGGGATTAGTATTAGACATAAATAATTGTTATTTGGTGCCACCGTTAAGCATGAACATTATATCTGGATCTTGTTTGATGTGAAACGGTTATTCATTTAAATCAGAGAATAATGGTTGTTCTATTTATATGATTAATATCTTTTATGGTCATGCACCCTTAAAGAGTGGTCTATTCTTATTAAATCTCGATAGTAGTGACACACATATTCTTAATGTTGAAGCCAAAAGATGCGGAGTTGATAATGATAGTGTAACTTATTTGTGGCACTGCCGTTTGGGTCATATCGGTGTAAAGCGCATGAAGAAACTCCATACTGATGGACTTTTGGAACCACTTGATTATGAATCACTTGGTACTTGCGAACCGTGCCTTATGGGTAAGATGACAAAAACACCGTTCTCCGGTACTATGGAGAGAGCAACAGATTTGTTGGAAATCATACATACAGATGTATGTGGTCCGATGAATGTTGAGGCTCGTGGCGGATATCGTTATTTTCTCACCTTCACAGATGACTTAAGCAGATATGGGTATATCTACTTAATGGAACATAAGTCTGAAACGTTTGAAAAGTTCAAAGAATTTCAGAGTGGAGTTGAAAATCATCGTAACAAGAAAATAAAATTCCTACAATCTGATCGTGGAGGAGAATATTTGAGTTACGAGTTTGGTGTACATTTGAAACAATGTGGAATAGTTTCGCAACTCACGCCACCCGGAACACCACAGCGTAATAGTGTGTCCGAACGTCGTAATTGTACTTTACTAGATATGGTGCGATCTATGATGTCTCTTACTGATTTACCGCTATCATTTTGGGGATATGCTCTAGAGACGGCCGCATTCACGTTAAATAGGGCACCATCAAAATCCGTTGAGACGACGCCTTATGAACTGTGGTTTGGCAAGAAACCAAAGTTGTCGTTTCTGAAAGTTTGGGGCTGCGATGCTTATGTGAAAAAGCTTCAACCTGATAAGCTCGAACCCAAATCGGAGAAATGTGTCTTCATAGGATATCCAAAGGAAACTATTGGATACACCTTCTATCACAGATCCGAACGCAAGACTTTTGTTGCTAAATTCAGAAACTTTCTAGAGAAGGAGTTTCTCTCGAAAGAAGTGAGTGGGAGGAAAGTAGAACTTGACGAGGTGTAGCGACCAGACCTCAAACAGTCTGATCTCTATGCTCCGGTGCCATCCCTGGATCAATAATGCTGACACCACACAGTACTCGGAGGATTTATAGCAGAGTAGCAATCACACACTTATTACATCGAGTGTCTCAAAAGAAAACTTATTACAATAAATATGGCTTAAGGTCATCTAATAATAATAACAGCGGAAGGCTTGGAAGATAAGTGAGTCCATCAACACCAACGGCATCACTGAGTATAGAACCACGACCTAAAACTCCTTAATCTTCGTCTGAAAAGTCTGCAACATTAACGTTGCAGCCCGAAAACGGGTCAGCACATGGAATATGCTGGCAAGGTAACACATAGAGAGTAATGGAATGCAACAGCTATACTATATGCATATTTGGCTGGTGGAAAGCTCTATGGTTACAGTTTTGCATAAAGCCAATTTTTCCCTACTTCAAAAGGAATAAATTTAATTACTATCATGGTGGTTGTTAAACATTGAGAATGGTTGACAGCATTCTCAATCCCAATTAAGCATCATCATTAACCCAACAACATTAATTTTAGA
The DNA here is from genome assembly GCF_018294505.1 of Triticum aestivum. Classification (NCBI taxonomy): domain Eukaryota; kingdom Viridiplantae; phylum Streptophyta; class Magnoliopsida; order Poales; family Poaceae; genus Triticum; species Triticum aestivum. The sequence goes on from NC_057809.1 coordinate 338,730,309, forward strand.
GTAACATGTTGAGATTCACATGATAATCCAGATACTAGATACTCAAGATGTCCATAACCGGGGACACGGCTAATCATGATTAGTTTGTTACACTCTGCAGAGGTTTGCGCACTTTTCCCCACAAGACTCGATCGCCTCCGTTGGATTTCTCGCACTACATGGTGTTTGAGAAACGGATGACCGAGACACAGTCTTTCAGAAGCGCTAGCACCTTACGATGGATAGACCGGTACACCTACTTTCCCCTACATCTGCTAGTCTACCCTGTAAGAGTTCGCACGACTTAATCAACTATGCCAGAGCCCATAATGGCTTGTGGCTGCACACGGAAGTTTCTAGTTTGAAAAATCTCATGATCCCTTTGAGCCTGGGTGGCGGTCCAAAAGAAAACAGGCATGTCCTGGAATACCCAGGTGCCTCAATCCACCCAGATGTGTATTTAAGTTGCCACCTTAGATAAACCATTAATTATCAATCTCACATATGTCATGGATTTCACTCACCCAATCCACGTCTACTAGCATAGCATGGCATAATAAGCAAACGTAGAAGTAACTCCCAAAGGTTTGATAATAAACAGGTAATAGGTACTACCTCATCTACTTCCCATCCCACAGTTTAATTAGATCCTAATCATGCAATGTGTGAAGATTGATCTAATGCAAAAAAAAACTGGGTTGTAGAAAAGGTATGATCAAAGTGTTACTTGCCTTGCCGATGATCCGTGAAACCTAACGATTCGAAGTAACAGGCGGCGCACTCCGGGTACTCTATCGCAGGCAAACAAACAAGCATACAATAAGTACTCATCTAATGCACAGGTAAAACTCAAATAAGAGATCTAACCAGAAGGTTCAACTTAAGAACTCCGATTGGCAAAAAGAATCAAATCGAACGAAGCAAAGAAAGTCAAACAGCGAAAGAAAACAACTTCGTTCTAGTAATCTGAACCTAAGTCAAATTTTACAGTAGCAAAAACCTTGTTTAAGTTGATTATTCGGATAGAGGGTTTCGAGACGAGACGAAACTCCAGGCGCTTCAATCGCCTGATTCCGATAAACGAGCGAAAAGAAAAACTAAAACGAAAATCGGATCAGAAATCACGATCAGAAAATAACCGCGGAAAAATCTGACAAAAAAGAAAAACGACGAACGGAATTTTTTTATAAAAAAAACGGCACAGAAAACGAGGCGGCGGCGAACCTCGGGCGGCGGGTCGCGACGGCGGTGGCGGCGGCGGCGGGGGGGCTGGGGCTGGGCGCAGCTAGGGTTTCGGGGCGGCTGGGCCTTCGGGCTGGCTTGCCTCGGCTTATAAAGGCCCCGGCCAGGCGGAGTCCTGGCCGAGTATGGCCCATAGCCGGTTCCGTTTTTTTTTAATTACGCTCGGAAGAAAAAAAAGAAATACTAAACGGACTCCAAAAATCCCGAAATAAATTTTCCCATGCTTCTAAAATCAAGCCTGACAAAGTGAACATTTATTTGGGCCCTAAATGCAATTTTGAAAAATGCACATTTTTCCTAATTCAAATAAAAACAAAAAAAAACTCCGAAATAAAACTATTTGATTTTTTATTAAATCCTCAATATTTCTATATTTTGGGAAAGTCATTTTATTCCCTCTCTCATATTTTTGTAATAGAAATAATTGATGATAAAATAAATAAAATCAAATGATCCTATTCTCAAAATTTGAGAAAAACTCAAATATGAAAATAACGAAATCCCCAACTCTCTCCGTGGGTCCTTGAGTTGCTTAGAATTTTCTAGGATCAAAACCCAAAGCAAATAAAATATGATATGCATGATGATCTAATGTATAACATTCCAAATTGAAAATTTGGGATGTTACAAACCTACCCCCCTTAAGATGAATCTCGCCCTCGAGATTCGGGTTGGCTAGAAAATAGGTGAGGGTGGTCTTTGAGCAAATCTTCCTCTCGTTCCCAGGTGGCTTCATCCTCCGTGTGGTGGCTCCACTGAACCTTGCAAAACTTGATAACTTTGCTGCGAGTAACTCGGCTGGCAAACTCGAGGATCTTAACTGGTTTCTCCTCGTAGGTCAAATCGTTATCCAACTGAATAGTTTCCAAAGGCACTGTGTCTCTCAATGGTATGTCAGCCATCTCCGCGTGACACTTCTTTAACTGAGAAACGTGGAACACATCATGAATTCCTGACAATCCTTCGGGCAATTTCAACTTGTAGGCCACTTCTCCCATACGCTCCAAAATTCGATATGGTCCTACAAATCGTGGCGCTAACTTCCCTTTAACTCCAAAACGCTTTGTTCCCCGAAGTGGAGATACTCGAAGATAAGCTCTGTCTCCAACTTCGTAAACTGTCTCCTTGCGTTTAGAATCTGCATAACTCTTCTGTCTGGACTGGGCTACCTTGAGCCTATCGCGAATCAACTTCACTTTCTGTTCAGACTCCTTAATCAAGTCAGGTCCAAACAACTGACGGTCTCCAACTTCGTCCCACGACAACGGTGTCCTGCACCTCCTTCCGTACAAAGCTTCGAAAGGGGCCATCTTCAAACTGGTTTGGTAACTGTTGTTGTAAGAGAACTCTGCATATGGCAAATTATCGTCCCAACTAGATCCATAATCTAGCGCACAAGCTCTCAGCATATCCTCCAAAATCTGATTGACTCTCTCGGTCTGTCCATCTGTCTGCGGATGAAAAGCTGTACTGAATTCTAGCCTGGTTCCCAAAGTTTCGTGCAACTGCTTCCAGAACTTTGAGGTAAACTGGGTTCCTCTATCTGATACGATACTCCTCGGAACTCCATGCAGACATACTATTCTGGTCATGTATATTTTTGCCAACTTAGCACTGGTATAAGTGGTCTTTACTGGGATGAAATGAGCTACTTTCGTCAATCGATCGACTACAACCCAAATCGAGTCATAGCCTGAACGAGTCCTGGGCAATCCCGTGATAAAATCCATGCCTAACTTATCCCACTTCCATTCGGGTATCGGCAATGGTTGTAACAATCCTGCTGGCTTCTGATGCTCTGCCTTTACTCTCTGGCATACATCACAAACTGCTACATACTCTGCTATTTCTTTCTTCATTCCGGTCCACCAGAAAATATCCTTCAAATCCAGATACATCTTGGTATTCCCTGGGTGAATCGAATAGGGTGAATCATGGGCCTCTTGCAGAATTAACTTCCTGATCTCCGGGTCATTGGGCACATAGACACGGTCTTCAAACCATAGGGTATCGTGCTCATCCTCACGAAATCCTTTAGCTTTTCCTTCTTTCATTTTCTCCTTTATGGAAGCAATCTCCTTGTCAGTCTTCTGAGCTTCCCTGATTCTGTCCATCAAAGTTGACTGAATTTCCAACGTTGCTACATAGCCTCTCGGAACTATTTCCAAACATAGTTCACGAAGATTTTCTGCTAACTCCTTGGGTATTTCTCCCGTCATTAACGTATTGACATGGCTCTTGCGGCTTAATGCATCAGCTACTACATTAGCCTTCCCGGGATGATAATGCAATTTCATATCATAATCCTTGATGAGCTCCAACCATCTCCTTTGTCTGAGGTTCAACTCCTTCTGTGTGAAAATGTACTTCAAACTCTTATGATCCGTGTACACCTCACAATGATTTCCGATGAGGAAATGTCTCCATGTCTTCAAGGCATGCACTACGGCTGCTAACTCCAAATCATGCGTAGCGTAATTCAACTCATGGGGCTTCAGTTGTCTTGAGGCATATGAAACAACTCTCCCTTCCTGCATAAGCACTGCTCCAAGTCCTCGACGTGAAGCGTCGCAATACACCTCATAATCCTTGGTCTGATCTGGCAAAATCAACACTGGTGAGGTAACCAAGCGTTTCTTCAACTCCTGGAAACTAGCCTCACACTGCTCAGTCCATTTGAACTTGGTATCTTTCTTCAACAACTCCGTCATAGGCTTCGAAATCTTTGAAAATTTTCAATAAACCTCCGGTAGTATCCTGCGAGTCCAAGAAAACTCCGGATCTCTCCAACGGTAGTTGGGGCTTCCCACTTGGTCACGGTATCAACTTTAGTGGGATCAACAGCTATACCTTCTCCAGATATAACGTGTCCGAGGAATCCTACTTCCTTCAACCAAAACTCACATTTGCTGAACTTGGCATATAATTGATGTTCTCTGAGCTTTCCAAGTACCAAACGCAAATGCTCCTTATGTTCCTCTTCATTCTTTGAATAAACCAGGATATCATCAATGAACACTACGACGAACTTATCCAAAAACTCCATAAACACTTTGTTCATCATGTTCATAAAATAGGCAGGCGCGTTAGTCAGACCAAATGACATAACGGTATACTCATACAGCCCATACCTGGTGGTAAAAGCTGTCTTCGGAATATCCTGTTCTCGAATCTTCAACTGGTGGTACCCTGATCGCAAATCGATCTTGGAAAACACTTTAGCTCCTTGCAATCGATCAAACAGATCATTGATCATTGGTAGCGGGTACTTGTTCTTGATTGTTACTTCATTCAATCCTCGATAATCAACAACCATCCTTAACGATCCATCCTTCTTCTCTACTAATAGTACTGGTGATCCCCAAGGTGAAGAACTTGGGCGAATGTAACCTTTATCCAGTAACTCCTTAATCTGTTTCTTAATTTCCACCAAATCCTTTGCTGGCATCCTATATGGTCTCTTTGATATTGGCCCTGTGCCTGGCAATAGCTCAATCAAGAACTCAATATCTCTATCCGGTGGCATGCCTGGCAACTCCTCTGGAAATACATCAGGGAATTCCCTTACCACTGGTACTTCCTCCTGCACAACTCCTGTTAATGAATTTACTTGTGTCTTGTTTGGCGCATGCCGGGATACATACTTGATCCTTCTCCCTTCTGGGGTGGTAAGCAAAATTGACTTACTAGCACAATCGATGTTTCCTCCATACATCGACAGCCAATCCATACCAAGAATCACATCCAGACCTTGAGATTCCAGAATAATTAAATCTGTTGGGAAAACATGCCGTCCTATACTTAATGGCACTTGAAAACATCCTTGACTGGCCATGTACTCTGCTCCTGGTGAGCTTACTAGCATAGGTGTTTTGAGAACCCTAGTGGGTAGGCTATACTTTTCCACAAATCCCCTTGATATGTATGAATGCGATGCACCAGTATCAAAAAGAACGAGTGCAGTAAATGACTTAACCAAAAACTTACCTATTACTGCATCGGGCTGAGCTTCAACCTCCTCCACATTAACGTGGTTCACCTGTCCCCTGTTGAAAGGGTTCGGCTTCTTTCCAGAGCTTCCATTGCCGTTTTGGCCTTCAGGACATTCATTGGCATAATGTCTGGTCTTGGAACACTTGAAACAGGTGACTTGACTCAGATCTCTCTTGGCTGGGGTTGATGGGGTGCTGCGGTTCTGGCCATTGCTTCCTCCATTCCCATTACCATTCTTGGTGCCATTGTGATTGTGCGAGCTACCTACTCCATGGGTATGCTGAAAATGTCCTCCCGGTCTAGGGGTAAAACGTGGCTTCTGCTGAGCTCCTGAATTATACTTTCCTTGTCCATACTTCCTCTTGCGGTTCTCAATTTGCTGTTGCTTCCCTTCAATCATAAGAGCACAGTCTACCAACTCCTGGTAGTTGTTGAAGGTGGCTACCATCAACTGCATACTCAACTCATCATTCAGTCCTTCCAGGAACTTCTCCTGCTTAGCTGCATCCGTAGCAACGTCATCTGGGGCATAACGTGCTAGCTTACTAAACTCCTCCACATACTGGCCAACTGTCCGTCCTCCTTGGTGCAAGTTACGAAACTCACGCTTCTTCATGGCCATTTCTCCTGCTGAAACATGGGCAGTACGAAAAGCCTGCTGAAACTGGTCCCATGTGACAGTGTCGACTGGAAAGGTGGCTGTGAAGTTCTCCCACCATGATGCTGCGGGTCCTTCTAACTGATGTGCGGCAAACTTAACCTTCTCCGCATCTATGCATCCTGCTGTGGTCAACTCCCTAGCTGTCTTGCGGAGCCAATCATCTGCTACTATCGGCTCGGTGCTACTGGAAAACACCGGCGGATTCAGCCTAAGAAAACGGGCTAAGTGGTCAACAGTGGTGGTGGTGGTGGTGGGTTGTTGTTGTTGTTCCCCTGATTCTGATTCTGGACTAGCAACTGCATCAAGGTGTTCTACTGCTGGATCAATTGGGTGAGCTCCGGCGGAAAGGCAAATCCGGGGTCACGTCTCGGAGGCATCTGAGGGTTTAGAAAAGATGAGATATAAGAATAGAGGGGGTCTAAAGAGAAAACACTACCCATATGCACATGAGGCAAAAGCAAACAATTCACTTCATTCAAACAAACAAAGGCATACAATCGATCTAACTATCGCAAAGTGCTCGGACTACTATATTTACATGGTGGACTACTACTACTGATGAGGTGGTCTACTAGAAATATTCTACGGTTGTAGACTCCATGATATCTGCTCCTGCTTCATCAACATAGTCATCATTGCTACTATCTGAGTCAGTGCCGTCAATGATGATGTAGTCTTCTGGGCTAATCTCCTTGGGTTCTTCGTCTTCATCTACTGGTGTCGGGCCTCCCATAAATACTGCTAGCTTCATAGTTAGGTTGGCATTCTTATCCACCAATGCTTCAATTTCTTCTTCATAATCTTCACATGTAGCCTTGAGTTCTTCCTCCAGTTCCTTGATTCTAGTCTTAGCCTTCTTCAGATCTATCATGTCGGCGCACATCTGATTCTCCTATCGTCGAATGTGCTGGTTTAACTCCTGGATAAAAGCTGCGATTGATCTATCCTTCCTGGTGTTAATCATCTCCCAGTGTTCATCTCGGCGCCCGCAAATCTGGTAGATAGTATCCTTGAGATCCTTGTGGTAGACTTCTCCAATGCGTCCCATGGCGATGTGAGCTGCCATACTCTTTCCTAGACTCCAAGTTGGTGCATCAAAAGAAAACTCTATGGGCTCAGTGACTGGCATGAACGTCCTTCCTGGGATTTGAACTTGAATCATCCAGCGCTCTTCTTCAGGTAAAGTGGCGTTGTAGGTTCCCGTGAAGCTTGGTACTCCTATGTTCAGGTATCTAGTGACTTCCTACAAGTGGCGTCCAAAGGGTGTATCTTCATCCGGTTGGGTGAACTTTTTCCTTACATCCGCCATCCTAAAGAGTAGAAAAGATGAGAGGTCAGAAGAGAAGAGAGTGAGTAGTGATCTAGGTCTTTAGCTTAGTGGTCGTGTCCTACAGTCAGCGTGTGCTCTGATACCATCTCTGTAGCGACCAGACCTCAAACAGTCTGATCTCTGTGCTCCGGTGCCATCCCTGGATCAGTAATGCTGACACCACACAGTACTCGGAGGATTTATAGCAGAGTAGCAATCACACGCTTATTACATCAAATGTCTCAAAAGAGAACTTATTACAGTAAATATGGCTTAAGGCCATCTAATACGATAACAGCGGAAGGCTTGGAAGATAAGTGAGTCCATCAACTCCAACGGCATCACTGAGTATAGAACCACGACCTAAAACTCCTTAATCGTCGTCTGAAAAGTCTGCAACATTAACGTTGCAGCCCGAAAACGGGTCAGCACATGGAATATGCTGGCAAGGTAACACATAGAGAGTAATGGAATGCAACAGCTATACTATATGCATATTTGGCTGGTGGAAAGCTCTATGGTTACAGTTTTTGCATAAAGCCAATTTTTCCCTACTTCAAAAGGAATAAATTTAATTACTATCATGGTGGTTGTTAAACATTGAGAATGGTTGACAGCATTCTCAATCCCAATTAAGCATCATCATTAACCCAACAACATTAATTTTAGAGTAACATGTTGAGATTCACATGATAATCCAGATACTAGATACTCAAGATGTCCATAACCGGGGACACGGCTAATCATGATTAGTTTGTTACACTCTGCAGAGGTTTGCGCACTTTTCCCCACAAGACTCGATCGCCTCCGTTGGATTTCTCGCACTACATGGTGTTTGAGAAACGGATGACCGAGACACAGTCTTTCAGAAGCGCTAGCACCTTACGATGGATAGACCGGTACACCTACTTTCCCCTACATCTGCTAGTCTACCCTGTAAGAGTTCGCACGACTTAATCAACTATGCCAGAGCCCATAATGGCTTGTGGCTGCACACGGAAGTTTCTAGTTTGAAAAATCTCATGATCCCTTTGAGCCTGGGTGGCGGTCCAAAAGAAAACAGGCATGTCCTGGAATACCCAGGTGCCTCAATCCACCCAGATGTGTATTTAAGTTGCCACCTTAGATAAACCATTAATTATCAATCTCACATCTGTCATGGATTTCACTCACCCAATCCACGTCTACTAGCATAGCATGGCATAATAAGCAAACGTAGAAGTAACTCCCAAAGGTTTGATAATAAACAGGTAATAGGTACTACCTCATCTACTTCCCATCCCACAGTTTAATTAGATCCTAATCATGCAATGTGTGAAGATTGATCTAATGCAAAAAAACTGGGTTGTAGAAAAGGTATGATCAAAGTGTTACTTGCCTTGCTGATGATCCGTGAAACCTAACGATTCGAAGTAACAGGCGGCGCACTCCGGGTACTCTATCGCAGGCAAACAAACAAGCATACAATAAGTACTCATCTAATGCACAAGTAAAACTCAAATAAGAGATCTAACCAGAAGGTTCAACTTAAGAACTCCGGTTGGCAAAAAGAATCAAATCGAACGAAGCAAAGAAAGTCAAACGGCGAAAGAAAACAACTTCGTTCTAGTAATCTGAACCTAAGTCAAATTTTACAGTAGCAAAAACCTTGTTTAAGTTGATTATTCGGATAAAGGGTTTCAAGACAAAACTCCAGGCCCTTGAATTGCCTGATTCCGATAAACGAGCGAAAAGAAAAACTAAAACGAAAATCGGATCAGAAATCACGATCAGAAAATAACCGCGGAAAAATCCGACGAAAAAGAAAAACGACGAACGGAATTTTTAAAAAAAAACGGCACGGAAAACGAGGTGGCGGCGAACCTCGGGCGGCGGGTCACGACGGCGGCGGCGGCGCAGCGCCGCGGCGGCGGCGGCGGCGGGGCTGGCGCTGGGCACGACTAGGGTTTCGGGGCGGCTGGGCCTTTGGGCTGGCTTGCCCCGGCTTATAAAGGCCCCGGCCAGGCGGAGTCCTTGCCGAGTACGGCCCATAGTCGGTTCCGTTTTTTTAATTACGCTCGGAAGAAAAAAATAAAAAGAAATACTAAACGGACTCCAAAAATCCCGAAATAAATTTTCCCGAGCTTCTAAAATCAAGCCTGACAAAGTGAACATTTATTTGGGCCCTAAATGCAATTTTGAAAAACGCGCATTTTTCGTAATTCAAATAAAAACAACAAAAAAACTCCGAAATAAAACCATTTGATTTTTTATTAAATCCTCAATATTTCTATATTTTGGGAAAGTCATTTTATTCCCTCTCTCATATTTTTGTAATAGAAATAATTGATGATAAAATAAATAAAACCAAATGATCCTATTCTCAAAATTTGAGAAAAACTCAAATATGAAAATAACGAAATCCCCAACTCTCTCTGTGGGTCCTTGAGTTGCTTAGAATTTTCTAGGATCAAAACCCAAAGCAAATAAAATATGATATCCATGATGATCTAATGTATAACATTCCAAATTGAAAATTTGGGATGTTACAAAATATGAGAGAGGGAATAAAATGAGAGAGGGAATAAAATGACTTTCCCAAAATATAAAAATATTGAGGATTTAATAAAAAAATCAAATAGTTTTATTTCGGAGTTTTTTTGTTGTTTTTATTTGAATTAGGAAAAATGCATGTTTTCAAAATTGCATTTAGGGCCCAAATAAATGTTCACTTTGTTGGGCTTGATTTTAGAAGCCCGGGAAAATTTATTTCGGGATTTTTGGAGTCCGTTTAGTATTTCTTTTTATTTTTTCTTCCGAGCAAAAAAAACCGAAACCGATTATGGGCCGTGCTCGGCCAGGACTCCGCCTGGCCGGGGCCTTTATAAGCCGGGGCAAGCCAGCCCGAAGGCCCAGCCGCCCCGAAACCCTAGCCGCGCCCTAGCCCCAGCCCCGCCGCCGCCGCCGCCGCGAGCCGCCGCCACCGCCCCGCCGCCGATCCGCCGGAGCCGCGCGTCGCCCGAGGTTCGCCGCACCTCGAAATGCGTGCCGTTTTTTTTAAAAAAAAATTTCGTTCGTCGTTTTTCTTTTTCGTCGGATATTTCCGCTGTTATTTTCTGATCGTGATTTCTGATCCGATTTTCGTTTTAGTTTTTCTTTTCGCTCGTTTATCGGAATATGGCGATTCAAGCGCCTGGAGTTTCGTCTCGAAACCCTCTATCCGAATAATCAACTTAAACAAGGTTTTTGCTATTATAAAATATGACTTAGGTTCAGATTACTAGAACGAAGTTTTTTATTTCGCCGTTTGACTTTCTTTGCTTCGTTCGATTTGATTCCTTTTGCCAACCGGAGTTCTTAAGTTGAACCTTCTGGTTAGATCTCTTATTTGAGTTTTACCTGTGCATTAGATGAGTACTTATTGTATGCTTGTTTGTTTGCCTGCGATAGAGTATCCGGAGTGCGTCGCCTGTTACTTCGAATTGTTAGGTTTCATGGATCATCAGCAAGGCAAGTAACACTTTGATCATACCTTTTCTACAACCCAGTTCTTTTTGCATTAGATCAATCTTCACACATTGCATGATTAGGATCTAATTAAACTGTGGGATGGGAAGTAGATGAGGTAGCACCTATTACCTATTTATTATCAAACCTTTGGGAGTTACTTCTACGTTTGCTTATTATGCCATGCTATGCTAGTAGACGTGGATTGGGTGAGTGAAATCCATGACAGATGTGAGATTGATAATTAATGGTTTATCTAAGGTGGCAACTCAAATACACATCTGGGTGGACTGAGGCACCTGGGTATTCGAGGACATGCCTGTTTTCTTTTGGACCGCCACCCAAGCTCAAAGGGATCATGAGATTTTTCAAACTAGAAACTTCCATGTGCAGCCACAAGCCATTATGGGCTCTGGCATAGTTGATTAAGTCGTGCGAACTCTTATAGGGTAGACTAGCAGATGTAGGGGAAAGTAGGTGTACCGGTCTATCCATCGTAAGGTGCTAGCGCTTCTGAAAGACTGTGTCTCGGTCATCCGTTTCTCAAACACCATGTAGTGCGAGAAATCCAACGGAGGCGATCGAGTCTTGTGGGGAAAAGTGCGCAAACCTCTGCAGAGTGTAACAAACTAATCATGATTAGCCGTGTCCCCGGTTATGGACATCTTGAGTATCTAGTATCTGGATTATCATGTGAATCTCAACATGTTACTCTAAAATTAATGTTGTTGGGTTAATGATGATGCTTAATTGGGATTGAGAATGCTGTCAACCATTCTCAATGTTTAACAACCACCATGATAGTAATTAAATTTATTCCTTTTGAAGTAGGGAAAAAATGGCTTTATGCAAAACTGTAACCATAGAGCTTTCCACCAGCCAAATATGCATATAGTATAGCTGTTGCATTCCATTACTCTCTATGTGTTACCTTGCCAGCATATTCCATGTGCTGACCCGTTTTCGGGCTGCAACGTTAATGTTGCAGACTTTTCAGACGATGATTAAGGAGTTTTAGGTCGTGGTTCTATACTCAATGATGTCGTTGGAGTTGATGGACTCACTTATCTTCCAAGCCTTCCGCTGTTATTATTATTAGATGGCCTTAAGCTATATTTATTCTAATAAGTTCTCTTTTGAGACACTCGATGTAATAAGTGTGTGATTGCTACTCTGCTATAAATCCTCTGAGTACTGTGTGGTGTCAGCATTACTGATCTAGGGATGACACCGGAGCACAGAGATCAGACTGTTTGAGGTCTGGTCGCTACAGAGATAACTGTACCTGCTCCCTTATTGGAAAGTAGTACATCACAGAAACCAGTTTCTGTGACACCTACACCAATTAGTGAGGAAGCTAATGATAATGATCATGAAACTTCAGAACAAGATACTACTGAACCTCGTAGATCAACCAGAGTAAGATCTGCACCAGAGTGGTACAGTAATCCTGTTCTGGAAGTCATGCTACTAGATCATGATGATCCTACGAACTATGAAGATGCGATGGTGAGCCCAGATTTCGCAAAATGGCTTGAAGCCATGAAATCTGAGATGGGGTCCATGTATAAGAACAAAGTATGGACTTTGGTTGACTTGCCCAATGATCGGCAAACAATTGAGAATAAATGGATCTTTAAGAAGAAGACTGACGCTGACGGTAATATTACTGTCTACAAAGCTTGACTTGTCGCGAAAGGTTTTCGACAAGTTCAAGGGATTGACTACGATGAGACCTTCTCACCCGTAGCGATGGTTAAGTCTGTCCGAATCATGTTAGCAATTGCCGCATTTTATATTTATGAAATTTGGCAGATGGATGTCAAAACTGCATTCCTGAATGGATTTATGGAAGAATAGTTGTATATGATGCAACCGGAAGGTTTTGTCGATCCAAAGGGAGCTAACAAAGTATGCAAGCTCCAGCGATCCATTTATGGACTGGTGCAAGCTTCTCGGAGTTGGAATAAACGCTTTGATAGTGTGATCAAAGCATTTGGTTTTGTACAGACTTTTGGAGAAGCCTCTATTTACAAGAAAGTGAGTGGGAGCTCTGTAGCATTTCTGATATTATCTGTAGATGACATATTACTAATCAGAAATGATATAGAATATCTGAATAGCATAAAGGGATACTTGAATAAGATTTTTTCAATGAAAGACCTCGGTGAAGCTGCTTACATATTGGGCATTAAGATCTATAGAGGTTGAGAAATAGAACCATCTGATTTGATTCATTCCCAATAGCCATGAGATGATCATCTTAGGGTGATCCTTTTGTCAACGGATGCTCCTATTACACTCGTAGTCTCTGAAGGATGTAGTATTTGGCCTGCTTTCTTCATTTTCCTTGCGTAGGTAGAAACCTTTCTGGGTGTGTCAGCACACCAAATTATATGCTCCGAGAAAAAATCCTTTCTTTCTCGTCCACTCAAGGGGGTGCAGACACACCTGCGCGAATTACAGGTGACGATTACAAGAATGGCGGGGAAGTGAAGAGTACCCGACGACATTCAGGGATGAATGTAGACCCATCGGGCGGGGATAATCATTCCGGTCCTGGGATAGATCAAGACGCTTAATTGGACTTTCACAAAGCACATACCTTGACAAAATTTTGAAGAAGTTCAAAATGGATCAAGCAAAGAAAGGATTCTTGCCTGTGTTACAAAGTGTGAAATTGAGTAAGACTCAATGCCCGACCAATGCAGAAGATAGAGAGAAAATGAAAGATGTTCCCTATGCTTCAGCCATAGGCTCTATCATGTATGCAATGCTGTGTACCAGACCTGATGTGTATCTTGCTATAAGTCTAGCAGGGAGGTACCAAAGTAATCCAGGAGTGGATCACTGGACAACGGTCAAGAACTTCCTGAAATACCTGAAAAGGACTAAGGATATGTTTCTCATATATGGAGGTGACAAAGAGCTCATCGTACATGGTTACGTTGATGCAAGCTTTGACACTGATCCGGACGATTCTAAATCGCAAACCGGATACGTGTTTACATTAAACGGTGGAGCTGTCAGTTGGTGCAGTTCTAAACAAAGTGTTGTGGCGGGATCTACATGTGAAGCGGAGTACATAGCTGCTTTGGAAGCAGCAAACGAAGGAGTCTGGATGAAGGAGTTCATATCCGATCTAGGTGTCATACCTAGTGCATCGGGTCCAATGAAAATATTTTGTGACAATACTGGTGCAATTGCCTTGGCAAAGGAATCCAGATTTCACAAGAGAACCAAGCACATCAAGAGACGCTTCAATTCCATCCGGGATCTAGTCCAGGTGGGAGACATAGAGATTTGCAAGATACATACGGATCTGAATGTTGCAGATCCATTGACTGAGCCTCTTCCACGAGCAAAACATGTCCAGCACCAAAGCTCCATGGGTGTTAGAATCATTACTGTGTAATCTAGATAATTGACTCTAGTGCAAGTGGGAGACTAAAGGAAATATGCCCTAGAGGCAATAATAATGTTATTATTTTATTTCCTTATATCATGATAAATGTTTATTATTCATGCTAGAATTGTATTATCCAGAAACATAATACTTGTGTGAATACATAGACAAACTAAACGTCACTAGTATGCCTCTACTTGACTAGCTCATTAATCAAAGATGGTTATGTTTCCTAACCATAGACATGTGTTGTCATTTGATTAACGGGATCACATTATTAGGAGAATGATGTGATTGACATGACCCATTCCATTAGCTTAGCACCCGATCGTTTAGTATGTTGCTATTGCTTTCTTCATGACTTATACATGTTCCTATGACTATGAGATTATGCAACTCCCGTTTGTCGGAGGAACAATTTGTGTGCTACCAAACGTCACAATGTAACTGGGTGATTATAAAGGATCTCTACAGGTGTCTCCAAAGGTAAATATTGGGTTGGCGTATTTCGAGATTAGGATTTGTCACTCCAATTGTCGGAGAGGTATCTCTGGGCCCTCTTGGTAATGCACATCACATAAGCCTTGCAAGCATTGCAACTAATGAGTTAGTTGCAAGATGATGTATTACGAAATGAGTAAAGAGACTGGCCGGTAACGAGATTGAACTAGGTATTGAGATACCGACGATCGAATCTCGGGCAAGTAACATACCGATGACAAAGGGAACAACGTATGTTGTTATGCGGTCTGACCGATAAAGATCTTCGTAGAATATGTGGGAGCCAATATGAGCATCCAGGTTCCGTTATTGGTTATTGACCGGAGACATGTCTCGGTCATGTCTACATTGTTCTCGAACCCGTAGGGTCCGCACGCTTAAGGTTTCGATGACAGTTATATTATGAGTTTATGAGTTTTGATGTACCGAGGTTAGTTCGGAGTCCCGGATGTGATCACGGACATAACGAGGAGTCTCGAAATGATCGAGACATAAAGATTGATATATTAGACGGGTATATTCGGACACCGGAAGTGTTCTGTGTGATTTTGGAGAAAACCGGAGTACCGGAGGGTTACGAGAACCCCCCCGGGAGAAGTAATTGGCCTTATGGGCCTTAGTGGAGAGAGAGAAGGGCAGCCAGGGTGGGCCGCGCGCCTCCTCCCCCCTGGTCCGAATTGGACTAGGAGAGGGGGGGCGGCGCCCCCCTTTCCTTCTCACTCCCTACTTCCTTCCCCCTCCTAGTAGGAGTCCTACTCCTACTAGGAGGAGGACTCCTCCTTGGCGCGCCTATAGGGCCGGCCGGCCTCCTCCCCTTGCTCCTTTATATACGGGGGCAGGGGGCACCCCTAGACACACAAGTTGATCCACGTGATCATTTTGTTAGCCGTGTGCGGTGCCCCCATCCACCATAATCCTCGATAATATTGTAGCGGTGCTTAGGCGAAGCCCTGCGACGGTAGAACATCAAGATCGTCACCACGCCGTCGTGCTGACGGAACTCTTCCCCGACACTTTGCTAGACCGGTGTCTGGGGATCGTCATCGAGCTGAACATGTGCTAAAACTCGGAGGTGTCGTAGTTTCGGTGCTTCATCGGTCAGGCCGTGAAGATGTACGACTACATCAACCGCGTTGTGCTAACGCTTCCGCTGTCGGTCTACAAGGGTACGTAGATCACACTCTCCTCTCTTATTGCTATGCATCACCATGATCTTGCGTGTGTGTAGGAATTTTTTTGAAATTACTACGTTCCCCAACACAGGCTAGCACCCAAGGACTTTTAATCAACCCACGGGCCAATGCTCTGCATGAGTGTTGGTCCAAACTGGGCAATGTCCGGTGCCCCCTGGGCAACCAAGGTCTCAGCCAAACCGACGTCTTGCCCATCTAGTGTACCCTGAGAATGAGATACATGCGACTCCTATCAGGCTAGGTCGGTGCATCGGGAGGTCTTGCTGGTTTTGTTTTATCATTGTCGAAATGTCTTGTGCACCGGGATCCCGAGTTTGATCGGATGTCCCACGATGGAGGATTGTCTCCACGGATCGTGAGCTTGTCATGGGCTAAGTTGGGACACCCCTGCAGGGTTTAAACTTTTGAGAGCCGTTCCCGCGGTTATGTGGCTGATGGGAATTTGTTAACATCCGATTGTAGCGGACTTGAACTAAACTCAGTTAAATACACCAACCGTGTGTGTAACCATGACAGTCTCTTTTCGGGTGCATTCGAGAAGAGAACACGACTGGGTTATGTTTGAATGTAAGTAGTTCAGGATCACTTGTTGATCATTACTAGTTTCCGACTATTGCGTAGTTTCTCATCTTATTCTTATACTTGTAAGTTAGCCACCATGCATTGCTTAGTCGCTTTCTGTGACCTCACTACTTACTCTTCCCTACCCGTTAAGCTTTCCTAGTCTTGATACCCATGGTAATGGGATTGCTGAGTCCTCATGGCTCACTGATTACTACAAGAACAGTTGCAGGTACAGGAAATGCAATCGTCTGACGCGAGTGCGATGCTTGCTTGTTTAGAGTTCTCTTGCTTCTTATTCTTCAATCGAGGGAAATGTTTCTGGGTTGGGGAACCAGGGATTAGCAGGGTGGATGTCGTTCTTCTTTTCCGTTTGATTTCATCCATAGTCGGATCCTGCTCTTTTGTATGATGGTTGCTATGTATTGATGTACTGTTGTATGAATGTTGTAACTTGTGGCAAGTGTAAGCCTTTATCTTGTATTCTCATCTATTCAGTACATGGTATGTTGTAATGATATCCACCTTACTATGCGCTCAGAATGCGGTCGTGCCCCAATAATGAGTTCATCACGTGATTGGGATACAATCGCATCTTGGGTGTGACAAGTTGGTATCAGAGCCTTACCGAATTTAGGAGCCCCCTTGATTGATCGAACCGCTACCGTTGTTGAGTCTAGAAAAAACTATTTTGCGTCTTAGTTATATAAGAGAGTAGGAATTCGTTTTACCCCTCAGCCCCTTCGTCGCTCTGGTGAGGACTCCTAACGTAGATGTTTTAACTTCACTCCTCTTTTTCACTAAAAAAATTTCAGGATCACGCGGGGATTGTTGGATCGTTGCGATATCATTGTGACGGGAATTCTGTCTTGGTGCCTCCTGACATTTAGGGGTTGTGGCAGTGTCCCGGGGAGTTGAGCTCCAAGTTTTTTTTGTCACAGTGCTTATCATTTCAGTTCCGGAATACCAGAGTTCACCGACATAGAAAATGCTTCTATACTCTTTGTGGTGAGAGTAGTTGGACGACACCGAGTACTAGGGAGAGCGATCAGATGTATTTCCACATCTAATATATCTGATGTTTTCGAAGGTCTGAGGTACACAATTTCCGTAGGTTTCTTGGTTATGTGTTGAAGGATGGATAAAGTTGGAGCATAGGGCTTGTTAGTTGTGTGATATATTTGTGCCTCCCTGTATCCCCAAGACTAGGTTGCATAACCAGAAAGTTTCAGGACTTCATAGGTGGGAATTCAAGTAGTTACCTAGGATATCTTTCCAACAGATGCATGATATGAGATTGGGATTTGACGTCTAGTGGTCCGCCTGTCCACGGTTGGTTTTACAGTGGTCTCGTTGTGTATTAAAGAGTCCTTGGCTATGCTAACTCGGGGATGCTTCGTATTTCATGCGCACTGCCTTGTACATGATGGTGCTTTACGATCGAGCCTGTGCGGGCCCCACCCAAAAACTTCGGACGAAATCTCTATCACATGTTTGTTTCCGTCTTATTCTTCAAGCCAAATCCTTTGTTTGGTTTTGAGTTGTGGTATTTTCTACCTCTTGAGCACTGCGTTGGTTTTCCCTTGAAGAGGAAAGGGTGATTCTGCAAAGTAGCGTAAGTATTTCCCTTAGTTTTTGAGAACCAAGGTATCAATCCAGTAGGAGGCCACACAAAAGTCCCTCGTACCTACACAAACAAATAAGGACCTCACAACCAACGCGATAAAGGGGTTGCAATCCCTTCATGGTCACTTACGAGAATGAGATCTGATAGAGATGATAAGATTATATTTTTGGTATTTTTATGATAAAGATTAAAAGTAAAGATTGAAAAAAAAGGTAATAGAAATAGCTTGTTGATGGAAGATTAATATAATGGAGAATAGACCCGGGGGCCATAGGTTTCACTAGTGGCTTCTCTCAAGATAGCATAAGTATTACGGTGGGTGAGCAAATTACTGTCGAGCAATTGATATAAAGGCGAATAATTATGAGAATATCTAGGCATGATCATGTATATAGGCATCACGTCCGTGACAAGTAGACCGACTCTTTCCTGCATCTACTACTATTCCACACATCGACCGCTATCCAGCATGCATCTAGAGTATTAAGTTCATAAGAACAGAGTAACGCATTAGGTAAGATGACATGGTGTAGAGGGATAAACTCAAGTGATATGATGTAAACCCCATCTTTTTATCCTCGATGGCAACAATACAATACGTGTCATTTCCCTTTCTGTCACTGGGATCGAGCACCGCAAGATTGAACCCAAAGCTAATCACTTCTCCCATTGCAAGAAAGATCAATCTAGTAGGCAAAATGAAACTGATAATTCAAAGAGACTTGCAAAGATAACCAATCATACATAAAAGATTTCAGAGAAGAAGCCATGTACCTAATAACTATGGACCCGAAGGTCTGAAGTAAACTACTCACACATCATCGGAGGGGCCATGGAGTTGATGTAGAGGTCCTCCGTGATTGGTGCCCCCTCCGGTGGAGCTCCGGAAAAGGCCCCAAGATGGGATCTCTTGGGTAAAGAAGGTTGCGGCAGTGGAAATAGGGTTTCGTGGTGCTCCTGGATGTTTTCAGGGTATATGAGTATATATACGAGAAAGAAGTAGGTCAGTTGAGCCACGAGGGGGGAGGGCGCGCCCAGGGGGTAGGCGCTCCCCCTGCTTCATGGCCTCCTCGGTTGTTTCTTGACGTCCACTCCAAGTCCTCTGGATCACGTTTGTTCCAAAAATCACGTTCCCGAAGGTTTCATTCCGTTTGGACTCCGTTTGATATTCCTTTTCTGCTAAACACTGAAATAGGCAAAAAACAACAATTTGCACTGGGCCTTGGGTTAATAGGTTAGTCCAAAAAATAATATAAAAGTGTATTATAAAGGCCGTTAAACATCCAAAACAGAATATATATAATAGCATGGAACAATCAAAAATTATAGATACGTTGGAGACGTATCGAGCATCCCCATGCTTAATTCCTGCTCATCCTCGAGTAGGTAAATGATAAAAATAGAATTTTTGATGTGGATTGCTTCCTAGCATATTCTTCAATGTAATTTTCTCTATTGTGGTATGAATGTTCAGATCTGAAAGATTCACGATAAAAGTTTCATAAAAATAAGAGTTAAATGCACTGGAGGTCCTAAAAGTTTAATCTGGGTGTCACTTTAGTCCTAATTCTTCCAAAATGCACCTGTAGGTCCTAATTCTTTAGTAAGTAGCTCATCCGAGGTCCTTTTTTCACGAGCGCTTGCTAACCTACCTGCGTGGCACATTGACCCATGCCACATCGACAGAGGGCCCAACTGATTGGCGAGAAAAATACATTGGAGGTCCTAAAAGTTTTTGGGCAATGTAACTTTAGTCCTACTTCTTTCAAAATGCACGTTTAGGTCCTAATTCTATAGTAATTGGTTCACAAGTGGTCCTTTTTTGCACAATCATTCACTGACATGCTTGGTTGTGCGTTGGCCCGCTGAGGATGCTCCAACGCTCCTCTTCATCACCCGCTTCCCCGTTACCCTGGCCATGGCAACATTGTGGGCACGAGAGAGAGAGAGAGAGAGAGAGAGAGAGAGAGATTCGGCAGGGACCAGGAAATGTCAAGAGGGGAGGATTACAAGGGTCTTTTTGTCAAAAAAAGAGCAACTGTAGCAGCCTCTAAGTTGACGTGGCATGGGTCAACATGTCACGCAAGCAGGTCAGTGAAGGATTGAGCAAAACAGGACCTTGGGTGAACCACTTACTATATAATTAGGATCTAAACGTGCATTTTGAAAAAAAGTAGGACTAAAGTGACACTGCCAAGAAACTTTTAGGAACTCTAGTGTATTTTTCTCGCCTGGCGGTTGGGACCTCAGTCGGCGTGGCATCGGTTAACGCGCCACGTGGGCAGGTCAGCAAGCACTTGTGAAAAAAGGACCCCGTATGAACCACTTACTAAAGAATTAGGACATAAAGGTGCATTTTGGAAGAATTAGGACTAAAGTGACAAAATGACAAAAGTTTTAGGACGTCCAGTGCATTTAACTCTAA
This sequence comes from Triticum aestivum, assembly GCF_018294505.1. NCBI lineage: Eukaryota > Viridiplantae > Streptophyta > Magnoliopsida > Poales > Poaceae > Triticum > Triticum aestivum. The sequence continues at coordinate 338,750,692 of NC_057809.1, forward strand.
AAATAATAGTAGTCCAAGTATGCTAACCAAGCAATTATGTCTTATCAAAATAACATATCCAAAGAAAGCTTATCCCTACAAAATTATATAGTTTGGCCATGCTTCATTTTTGTCACACAAAATGCTCTCATCATGCACAACCCCGGTGACAAGCCAAGCAATTGTTTCATACTTAGCCTTTTCAAACTCTTTCAACTTTTACGCAATATATGAGCGCGAGCCATGGACATAGCACTATGGGTGGAATATAATATAATGATTGAGGTTGTGTGAGAAGACAAAAAGGGAGAAAGTCTCACATTGACGTGGCTAATCAATGGGCTATGGAGATGCCCACCGATTGATATCAATGCAAGGAGTAGGGATTGCCATGCAACAGATGCACTAGAGCTATATATATATATATATATATATATATATATATATATATATATATATATATATATATATATATGAAAGCTCATCAAAGAAACTAAGTGGGTGTCCATCCAACTTGCTTGCTCACGAAGACCTAGGGAATTTGAGGAAGCCCATCATTGGAATATACAAGCCAAGTTAGGATAGTAACAAAATTCCCACTAGTATATGAAAGTGACAAAATAAGAGACTCTCTATCATGAAAATCATGGTGCTACTTTGAAGCACAAGTGTGAAAAAAGGATAGTAACATTGTCCCTTCTTTCTTTTCTCTCATTTTTCTGGGCCTTCCTCTCTCTTTTTTATGGCCTCGTTTTTTTGTCTAGAGTCTCGTCCCGACTTGTGGGGGAATCATAGTCTCCATCATCCTTTCCTCACATGGGACAATGCTCTAATGATGATCATCACACTTTTATTTATTTAAAACTCAAGAATTAGAACAAAATATGACTCTATGTGAGTGCCTCCGGCTGTGTACCGGGATTGCGATGAATCAAGAGTGACATGTAGGAAAAATTAAGGATGGTGGCTTTGCCACAAATACGATGTCAACTACATGATCATGCAAAACAATATGACAATGATGATGCGTGTCATAATAAATGGAACATTGGAAAGTTGCATGGCAATATATCTTGGAATGGCTATGGAAATGCCATAATAGGTAGGTATGGTGGCTGTTTTGAGGAAGATATAAGGAGGCTTATGTGTGATAGAGCGTATCATATCACGGGGTTTGGATGCACCAGCGAAGTTTGCACCAACTCTCAAGGTGATAAAGGGCAATGTATGGTACCGAAGAGGCTAGAAATGATGGAAGGGTGAGAGTGTGTATAATCCATGGACTCAGCATTAGTCATAAAGAACTCACATACTTATTGCAAAAATCTACAAGTCATCAAAACCAAGCACTACGTGCATGCTCCTAGGGGGATAGATTGGTAGGAAAAGACCATCGCTCATCCCCGACCACCACTCATAAGGAAAGCCATCAAAGAACACCTCATGCTTCAAATTTGTCACACAACGTTTACCATACGTGCATGCTACGGGACTTGCAAACTTCAACACAAGTATTTCTCAATTTCACAATTACCCAACTAGCACACCTCTAATATTACCACCTTTATATCTCAAAACAACTATCAAGCATCCAACTTCTCTTAGTATCTAAAATTTATAACCAAAGAAAATTACCATGCCATTCTAAAGGACTCTCAAAATAATATAAGTGAAGCATGAGCGATCAATAATTTCTATAAAATAGAAATACTGCCGTGCTCTAAAAGATATAAGTGAAGCACTAGAGCAAAATTATAATAAATTCCAATTCATGTGTGTCTCTCCCAAAAGGTGTGTACAGAAAGGATGAGTGTGGTAAACTAAAAATCAAACACTCAAATCATACAAGGCGCTCCAAGCAAAACACATATCATGTGGTGAATAAAAATATAACTCCAAGTAAAGTCACCGATGGACGAAGACGAAAGAGGGGATGCCTTCCGGGGCATCCCCAAGCTTAGGCTTTTGGTTGTCCTTGGATTTTACCTGGGGGTGCCTTGGGCATCCCCAAGCTTAGGCTCTTGCCTCTCCTTGTTCCATAATCCATAAAATCTTTACCCAAAACTTGAAAACTTCACAACACAAAACTTAAAAGAAAATCTCGTGAGCTCCGTTAATAAAAGAAAACAAACCACCACTTCAAGGTCGTGTAATGAACTCATTATTTATTTATATTGGTGTTAAACATATTGTATTACAACTTTTCTATGGTTCATAAACTCTATTACTAACCATAGATGCATCAAAATAAGCAAACGACACACGAAAAACAGAATCTGTCAAAAACAGAACAGGCTGTAGTAATCTGTAAGTATCGAATACTTATGGAACCCCAAAAATTCTAAAATAAATTTCTACACGTGAGGAATTTAGCTATTAATCATCTGTAAAAATAATTAACAAAATATCACTCTCTAGTAAAAAATGGCAGCAAATCTCGTGAGCACTAAAGTTTCTGTTTTTACAGCAAGATCGCAAAGACTTTCCCCAAGTCTTCCCAAAGGTTCTACTTGGCAGAAACACTAATTAAAAGCATAAAACGACATATAAACAGAGGCTAGATGAATTATTTATTACTAAACAGAATCAAAAAGCAAGAAACAAAAATAAAATTGGGTGGCCTCCCAACAAGCGCTATCGTTTAACGCCCCTAGCTAGGCATAAAAGCAAGGATAGATCTAGGTATTATCATCTTTGGTATGCAATCCATAAGTGGCTCTCATAATAGATTCATAAGGTAATTTAATTTTCTTTCTAGGAAAGTGTTCCATGCCCTTCCTTAACGGAAATTGGAATCTAATATTCCCTTCTTCCATATCAATAATTGCACCAATCGTTCTAAGGAAAGGTCTACCAAGAATAATAGGACATGAAGGATTGCAATCTATATCAAGAACAATGAAATCTACATGCACATAATTCTCATTTTCAACAATAAGAACATCATTAATTCTTCCCATAGGTTTCTTAATGGTGGAATCCGCAAGATGCAAGTTTAAAGAACAATCATCAAATTCACGGAAACTTAGCAAATCACACAAAGTTTTAGGAATCGTGGAAACACTAGCACCCAAATCACATAAAGAATAGCATTCATGATCTTTAATCTTAATACTAATAGTAGGTTCCCACTCATCATGAAGTTTTCTAGGGATAGAAACTTCCAATTCAAGCTTTTCCTCATAAGATTGCATTAAAGCATCAACGATATGTTAAATAAAGGCTTTGTTTTGACTATAAGCATGCAGAGAATTTAGCATGGATTGCAACAAGGAAATACAATCTATTAAAGAACAATTATCATAATTAAATTCCTTAAAATCCAAGATAGTGGGTTCATTGCTATTTAAAGTTTTGACCTCTCCCATCCCACTTTTATCAATTTTTACATCAAGATCTAAAAACTCCTAATCATTGGGATGCCTTCTAACTAAAGTTGACTCATCTCCAGCCCCATCATTATCAAGATTCATATTCCGAAACAAAGATTTAATAGGTGACACATCAATAACTTTCAGATCTTCATACTTATTACCATCAAGTTCTTCTGGTTTGGCGACCATCTTATTAACTAAGGTGGCCTGCTTATCTGAAATTTGGGCTATTAAGTTTTCAAGATGAGCGAACTGAGATTTCAAACCATAAAATTCTTTAGACATATCATCGAACTCTTTATTCATGTACCCTATAAAACCTTTTTGTTCTTTAAGCTCGTTTCTAAAGAAATTATTATGCTCAAACTGCAAGGACATAAAACTTCTAACGTTGTTTTCAATTTCTTCCAACATTCTATGGTGAAGATCAAAACTTTTTGGTAAGGTCATTGTGGCAAACAATCGAACACACAAGCAAGCAAAAGGGAAACAAGCAAAAAGAGAAGAACTATAAAAGAGAAGGGGAACAGAAAAAGAGGGCGAATAAGACGGCAAGGGTGAAGTGGGGAGATGAAAACAAGAGGCAAATGGAAAATAATGTAATGCGATGGATAAGAGCTTGTGATGGGTACTTGGTATGTCTTGACTTGTGCGTAGACTCCCCGACAACGGCGCCAGAAATCCTTCTTGCTACCTCTTGAGCACTGCGTTGGTTTCCCCTTGAAGAGGAAAGGGTGATGCAGCAAAGTAGCATAAGTATTTGCCTCAGTTTTTGAGAACCAAGGTATCAATCCAGTAGGAGGCCACACGCAAGTCCCTCGTACCTACACAAACAAACAATAACCTCACAACCAACGTGATAAAGGGGTTGTCAATCCCTTCACGGTCACTTACGAGAGTGAGATCTGATAGAGATGATAGGATAATATTTTTGGTATTTTTATGATAAAGATTAAAAGTAAAGATTGCAAAATAAAAGGTAATAGAAATATCTTGTTGATGGAAGATTAATATAATGGAGAATAGACCCGGGGGCCATATGTTTCACTAGTGCCTTCTCTCAAGATAGCATAAGTGTTACGGTGGGTGAACAAATTACTGTCGAGCAATTGATAGAAAAGCGAATAATTGTGAGAATATCTAGGCATGATCATGTATATTGGCATCACGTCTGTGACAAGTAGACCAACTCCTTCTTGCATCTACTACTATTACTCCACACATCGACCGCTATCTAGCATGCATCTAGAGTATTAAGTTCATAAGAACAGAGTAACACATTAGGTAAGATGACATCATGTAGAGGGATAAACTCAAGCAATATGATATAAACCCCATCTTTTTATCCTCAATGGCAACAATACAATACGTGTCATTTCCCATTCTGTCACTGGGATCGAGCACCGCAAGATTGAACCCAAAGCTAAGCACTTCTCCCATTGCAAGAAAGATCAATCTAGTAGGCCAAACCAAACTGAAAATTCGAAGAGACTTGCAAAGATAACCAATTATACATAAAAGAAATCAGAGAAGAATCGAATATTGTTCACAGATAGACTTGATCATAAACCCACAATTCATCGGATCTCGACAAACACACCGCAAAAAGAGTTACATTGAATAGATCTCCAAGAAGATCGAGGAGAACTTTGTATTGAGATCCAAAGAGAGTGAGAAGAAGCCATCTAGCTAATAACTATGGACCCGAAGGTATAAAGTAAACTACTCACACATCATCAGAGGGGCCATGGAGTTGATGTAGAGGCCCTCCGTGATCGATGCCCCCTCTGGCGGAGCTTCGGAAAAGGCCCCAAGATGGGATCTCTTGGGTACAGAAGGTTGCGGCGATGGAAATAGGGTTTCATGGGGCTCCTGGATGTTTTCAGGGTATATGAGTATATATAGGAGGAAGAAGTAGGTCAGTTGAGCCACGAGGGGCCCACGAGGGGGGAGGGCGCGCCTAGGGGTGTAGTCGTGCCCCCTGCCTCATGGCCTCCTCTATTGTTTCTTGACATCCACTCCAAGTCCTCTGGATCACGTTTGTTCCAAAAATCACGTTCCCGAAGGTTTCATTCCGTTTGGACTCCGTTTGATATTCCTTTTCTGCGAAACACTGAAATAGGCAAAAAAACAGCAATTTGTACTGGGCCTTGGTTTAATAGGTTAGTCCCAAAAATAGTATAAAAGTGTATAATAAATCCCATTAAACATCCAAAAACAGAATATATAATAGCATGGAACAATAAAAAATTATAGATATGTTGGAGACATATTAGTATTCGAGTAGCTTCAATGTTAAGTGTTGTTCCATACCTTTCCTAAGCGGTGTTCTCATATTTCTATGAGAGAGCTAATCCTTCTTGATCATCGAGATTGTCATGTCAATTCTTTTCCAACTGGTGCCCATTTCATCCGTCCCAATTTGTCTTTGTTTTTCCCGCCCTCCCACCCTTTTTCTTCAAGGATTCAGATTTCATAATTATGTATCCTTTTATTTGTGAGAAGTCTCTTCAGTCTTTTCTTTCAATGTTCTTATCCGGTGATTCTTAGGAAGATGCTCAGGAAGCTACAAGTTTATCATTCTTCATTCTCGTATTCTTTTCCGGGGGATTCAATTCAAGTTGTAGGTGTTGATCTTATCCCCTTCCTCGCTTCAAGTGCTTTCTTATGCCGGTGTATCTCTTAATCATTCACCTCTCGCTTTCCATTTGTTCCAGAGTGTTGAAGATATCTCAGAATATTTGTGTTTCCATTATCAATCCGTTCAAGCTATTTCGAGGTTATTATCTCATTCAAGCCATTTAATTCAACCAGTGCAATCTCTGTTGTGAAGCAATCTTTTAAACGGTGTTTCTTTTGAGTGGGCCCTAACCCACAGGTCTTTTCCCAGGATCTTACCTGGCTCTTCTAAAAAAATTCCGGATCTATTCTCAAATTCTTTTGAAAGTTTGATGTAAGAATGGGTCTCCATCAGTCTAATGCCTTCTCCAAGACCTCTTTTAAATTATCTTCATCTTTGGCTCAACCTTTTATATTTTCATCGATCCGGAGTGTCTCAACAATTTGGTGGTGTTTCTCCTCATCATTCTCGGATTTGAAGAACGACGAAGAGTTTCTCTTCAATCTTATCTGTTCTCTCAAAGATGCGTAGTTCAAGCTTGCCGCCATCCTTTGATAATTGTTTTCGATTGTGATAATTCTTTTCATACCCATCCAAAGCATTTCAGGAGTTGCTTTTCTCTCTAGATCATCCAAAGGCCATCATTTCAGAAGATTTATTCGTTCTCAAAATTCAGCTCTCATTCCCCAATTCTACTGGCCGGTGCATCGTTCAAATATCCTCTAATCAGTTCATGATCTCTTCGTTCTCTCGTATCTGTATTCCACTACAAGAGATTGGTCCTACTATGACAAGCTGAAAAATGTCATCGAATAGATAATAACGTCACAAATTACCCCTCGGTGACATTTTATGGGCGTCACAAGCATCATCATGGATTCCCCATCACAGACTACTCCTAGTGACGGCGCACGCGCAAAAACGTCATCGAAATTGGGACCTTCAGTGACGTTGTATAGAATGTCATCAACTTGCTATTTCCATGATAGTCAATTAATGTCACATGTTAGGATAAAATATGCCATATTGTACCATATTCGATGATGAGGCGACGTCACTAACTTTATGCCACATCAACACCCGAGCGGCTATCCCTCTACTAGTGCCACTACTTTTATTATGGATGAAGATGACGTCATCAAAATATATGTACTTTCTTTTGAATCTAAATTATGATGAAAATAAGCATTTAATTCACATCACATCAGATTATATAAAAAATTAAAGGAAAAATCACATCATAAATTGATATGAAAGTGAAATCATATTATATATGAAATTGTCTCGGCCAAATCATTCTGTAAACAAAAATGACAGTAAAAAAACCGACTCAAGTTTGACACAGACAATAGACAAGATGAAAACTAATATTAACTAAAGACCACATATGTTCTCCCGTTGATTCTAATGTAAGGATGGCATTCATGAACCATCTGGTTTGGACTGAGACTGCTGAGTTGCTTGAGCCCTCAAGAGAAAGTCAAGCAGATTATCCGTCTCCTTTTTCTTCTTTGCCCATGCTTCATTCTTCTCTTGCTGGCTCTTCTTTAGAGCTTCCAATTCTTCTTGCTGCTTCTTTTGTATCTCTTCAAATGCTCTATCTTGTGCTTCAAGTCTTGCGGTTAACTCCTCCCGATGCCTATAAATGAGAAAACACAACAACATTGCATCGTAATGAAATTAAAACAGACAAGATAACAAGGTATGAGGATACCAATTTGAAATAGAGAAGTACATTATTAAATGTCAAGGAAAGCATGCCCATGGGACAATGAAACAGTAAACCAAAGAATAGCTTATAATGTTTTAAAATATGCAAAACCAGCTGCTTGATTACAGGAAGCATCACCAAAAGGATATCAAGTCAACAAGTGAAAAGGAGCACTCCTTAGTTGAACTTTCGTTCACCGCAATGAGTGCAATGTGCACATAGAAGCAAGCAAAAAGAAACAACAAGAACAGAAAGGGAAATAAGATAATTACCTGTCATTTGCATCTCTTGCCTCTCTATCCTTCTATTCAATTCTTTCTTCGAAAACTTGGATCTGGGCTGATGAAGTAGAGCTCCCAGACCTCTCGGATCTTGATGCATACCCCATGCTGGAAAGGAAGTTGCTATGGGCGCTTTCGTCCTTTAAAACTTCAGCCACAACCGCTGTATTAGATACTGGCTGCTCACCTTCTGATTGTGTTTTCCTTTTCTTTTCCATCGCATTATATAGTATAAAGAAAAACATTGATGCTAAGGCTCGCTCATGCTACCAATATGAGAATCTATTTCAAGTCAGAAACAATAGAGGAAGTAATCTTACATGAGCTAGAAGTGCCGGCTCGCTGATGCTACTAGTCTTGTTTTTTGTATGGGTGTCTTTGAAAAACTCAATGGGACTTGGTTCCTGATTATTGTACTTGTATTTTTTCTACAAGATATATGAAATTGTAACATTACTACTACATATATATTGGCCAGATGAAATAGACATAGGACTACAAGTAAGATATTTGGAATTCTTACAAGTTTGCTGAAATAGGCAACATAAGACATAGATCCAGTCTTTTGGTGATGCTTGACAGCTTCTCGTTTTTCCTTATTCATTTAACATAATTGCTACATAAAGAAAATTAATATAAGTATTTACATATGGTACAGTAGATGTGAGTGCAAAAACTATTGTTGGTCACATATCTTGTTACAAACCTTGTTTCTTTCATCGGACCATTTATTGACAAGGCTGGTCCAATTCTCATGAGTAATGTTTGCTGGCTTATTTGATAATGCTTCCTGAGCAGTATGACCATTGAAGTATTTCTTCTTTAGCCTGTAGCGTTGTTGTTGAACACACTTCTGGATTAATTTTGTGCATACATCATGCCCAACCTTGTCATCCTTTTCCATCTCAAAGTTAAGTTGAAATAACAATCATATATAGGATATATCACTAAATTGACTATGCAACATGTGAACACGTGTATGAAAATTGAAGGAAACAATCCCACCGCGATATCTTTAATAGCATGGGGAATAACATGTTTGAGTGGGCTTTTGGCATAGTCCTTCCAGTGCATAGCAACATGCATTCTGCTCCTGATGTGGATACCACACTTAGAAGAAAGCTTTGCCGCTTGGACTGGGTCTGTAGGTCTCACTTTCCCCGCTGTAAAATCAATACGCATTTTCCTCCCTCCATTTCTGCTTGCATACTCCTGAAGCCCATGCCCCATGGTTGGTGTACGTCCACGACCTCTCCTTGACGATCGTGGATCAGTTGGACAAGTGGAGCATGCTAATGCATCTACATTACAAGTTGGCAGATAAATTAGAAGGTTACAATTTCAAATGGAAAGTAGAAGGGGGTGAAGCGATGATGTCGCATATACCTTGGCCTTGTAATTTTATCATGTTATCTGATTGTTCAGATGTGCCTATCATGTCTTGAGAACCTTGTACCCCTGAATCAACGTCAAGCGATTTGCTATCCTTAGAATTTAGGTGAGGTGATGTGTTTGTTGGATTTGGTGCAGACTGTTCTTGATGGTTTGTAGCTTCAACTGACTTAGTTGTTGTGGTAGCTCTAGATCTTGTTATTCTTGAGGTAGCAGCTGCCCTATTTTTGGATCTGACATGCTTTTTTTGGGCATGGTAGAACCTTCAGGTGCCTGGGTCAAACAAGTGAGTCAAACAAGGTAGGTAATCAACAGTAACTCGTGCAATGTCAGCATAGTTTCAAATAGGAATGCAGTGAACAAAGATATCATCATCTATATTCACAGAAAATATGAATAAATATTTTGAGTCAACTATTTGTGATACTTATAGTGCACAACGACATACACATGATACAACCAAGGTGACATTAAAGCCAGTGAATCCACATTGTACATATTATTTAAGATGTAAGTCTGCATGATATATTACCATTGCTTTGAACTTAGCAACATTGACCTCCTCTTCATCTATCAAATCCTCTTCCTCTCCATGGGCCTCCTCTTCAGCATCTAGTTCATACTCTGAGTCGCTGCAATCATCAGCACCTCGTGCATTTTGTGTCGGTTGCGCATTAGATGTACTAGGGTATACAAGGCTACGAGCCAAGCTTTGTCTGTCTTTAAGATGCTCCCACTCCGCAGCCTTGCGTTCCACAATCCTTGCATCCCTTTCCTTCAAATATGCCTCACCCTTGCATTTATGTTCTGCAAGATATTCCCTGCTATGCATATCAATCTCTGGAACTGGTGGCACGTTTTAATAACTGAAGCTTGAAAATACGACAAAGAGTGAACTTAGTGAATTGCCAAAAGACCTACCAGCCTACATTATCATCACTAGATGACTGAAACTTGCTGAAACTTGTTTGGAGGAGTACTTGTAACGTACATAATTACATTAAATTATCTCTTGAACCTGGTTATCATTTCTAGTAGACAAAAAACTAGATTGTGTAAGATAGTTGTAAACACGCAACTGTACTAACAAGTAGTTCATGTGTCCCTTTATAATTAAACTTAGAATTGATGTTTGTATAATTTGAGGTGGAAAATACATTACTATATGATGCTTTTGAGGGATGTAGAACAGATTGATATAAATAACATACTTGAAAATATGGAGAGTCCAAAATTCAGTTAAATAAGAACAAGTGCAGACTCAGTCTTTATTCAGTTTCAAACAAGTGCAAACTCGGTCTTTATTCAGTTTCAAACAAGTGCAGACTCGGTCTTTATTCAGTTTCAAACAAGAACAACTGCAGACTCAGTCTTTATCAACAAATGCAGAGTCGTTGTATTACAGGAAATCTCACAAACAACTAAATAAAGACCAAGTAAATCTTACAGAGTTACTGGATTTGCCACATGCGCTGTGTTCAGACATGTAAAGAAATCTCACGCTTGTGTGTGATTTTATCCCCCAAATCCCTTCCTTGATGATCCCTTAGGTCTAGAGCTTGGGGTATGAGGAGGGCGGGATGAGAAAATGACAGTGAGCCGTGGCCAGTCGCTCCAATCGGTAGGGAAAGAGAGCATGGTGGGCGGTGTCCTCAAATCCGCTGGTGCCAGTTGATGCACCGGATCCGAGCTCGGCCGGTCGAGCGGCCTCCTCCAATCCGTCGTTGCCGGTCGCTGCAATCAGCAGGGTGGGGGAATAGAGCGGAGTGCTCGCGGGGATGGTTGATGTGGTGGATCCGTGCTTGGCCGGCGGGGCGGCCACCCCCAATCTGCTGGCCCTGATCGCCGCAGTTGTGGGATGGGAGAGTCGATTGAATCTGACAAAAAAATGCCGGGGCGGGCGATGGCTTTTAGCGATGCCTCTTCGCGGGTGAAACACAAGGATAATTTTTGGTTGGGTCTTTGATGGGTGGGGACACGGGGTGGATGCGGGGAAAAAATAGGAAAGTGGAGGGCAAAGAGTACGTGGGTGGAGGGAAAATTGTGTTTTTGCGAGGGGACGGTTTATTGTCAGAAATTAATTTCTACTTAATATTATGTAATCCATTTAATTTGAAATAAGTAGCAAATGATTATTTAAAAAGTAAATCTTACATGAACATTGTGATGTGGTATTTTTTCTAGAGAAAAGACATTGGCCGAGCTCGAGAATAGGGTCGAACCTAGCCTAGCTTTGAATTGATAAAGCCATCAACTGGCCAAAAATGCATAGAAATTATATAATAGATAAAGAAAGCAACACAAAAAAGATACATAATGCTGCGAGGAACTACTCTAAGGCTACAACAAGCGCCGTTGCCATCGACCGCCACAAAGCAAAAACTAACTCACCAAGCTAAGGCCTGAAAAGGAGGGCAACATCGGGCAAGTATCATGCCTCTCACTGCAACCAGAGGGCCAAACATGAGCAACCATAAGGTCTGTTTCCATCTCCACAAAAGGGATAATGTGGTATTTTCAGTGGTTTCTTGGGGAGAATTGTAAATAAGTATGTCTAAAGTTGTATAGAGGGGTCCTAAGTATGTGATCTGGAGTGTGTCTCTCCTCCAAGGAAAGGCGGCACCGCCCGCCCCGACATTTTTTTCTTCTTCCAGTGATCTACCACGTCTCTAGGGTTTCTTCTTCCCATTGGCGGCACCGCCGATCTACCATGTCTCCTGTGGCCTTAGGGTCATGGGTGCACGGTCGATTTCCGCCCTTGCCGGCGGGAGATCTCCAATTTTATGTGCTTTTTCAAGTTTTGTTAGGGTTTGTGTTCTGTTTAGGAAGACGAGATGGCAGTGGCTTTCTAAAGATGGAATAAGGTTCTCCCTGCCTAGCCCCTGTCCTGGTGGTGCATCTACCATCGTTGGAGGGCGGATGGAGGTGTATCTCTGACGGATCTCGTGGGATTCGGCCGGGTGGTTGTCTTTGGTGGATTTGCTTGGATCCGGTCTTTGTTTGTCTTTGTTCGTGTGTCTTTAGGTTGGATCCTTCCGATCTACGCTTTCTGTTCATTGGTGATGGTTGATGTTCTGGTGCATTCATCCTATGGGGCCTTATCAAGACAACTTCCTGATTGGCTACTACAACAAGTTGTGCCCAGTTCCGACGAGGGAGGGGCAATGATGGCGGCGCGCCTTCGGCTCGCTTCAGTTCTTTTAGTCATCGCTAGGTGGTCTACAAATCTGCACTGGGCCAAGGACAGGCACGGTGGCGCGGGTAATACGCGAGCATGGGTGACCTAAGGGACAAGCACGACATCATAGATGGGCGATGCCCACTGATGACATGACTTTTATGGCAAGACGTAATCGAACAACACATGTGGTTTTGATTTGATGCTAGTGCAACGACCCACTGGCGAGCTAGAGGAGGACATGGGACCCGGACCGGCTCACGAGAGCAGGGTGGGAAGTTGTAGGGGATGATAAAAACAGGCCACATACTATATGAACTCGTCATGTTTCTAAAGGGGTTGAATCCATCCGTGGCAATACCAAGCATGATATTACGGGCATCCTTAGCAAACCAACCGAACACACTATCAAAATGCTTCCATGCTACACCATTAGCAGGGTGTCTCATAACATTTGCCTCAGCAACCCTCTTCTCCTTATGCCACCTTGCATCTGCTGATTGTTCCTTTGACACAAAAATTGTTGAATCCTTGGGATGATAGGAAAGTACCTAAGTACCTTGTGAGGTATCTTTTTCCTCCCCACCTCGTCTTTCCATCTTGATGTCTTGCATTCAGGACAATGGCTCTTGTTGGCATGTTGGCCCCCAAAACAATGCACAATCAAACTTGCAAACATGAATTGTCTCGTAACCCAGCCCGACTTCACTAAGAACATTCTTAGCTTTAGTGTATGATCTAGGTATATCAGCATGTGGAAACGCCACACTAATCAGCTCAACAAATTGAGTAAATTCTCTATTTGTAATCCGGTTGAATGATTTGATATGGAGGAGCTTAATAATGAACGACAGCCATGTGAAATCACTACATCCTTCATAGAGATCTTTCTTCGCTTCATCCATTAGCTTGGAAAAGAGGTTAGGCTTATCCTTGCCTTGCCTTCCAGACATGAACATATCATCTACCATATACGCAACATCACCTCCATTGGCTACATCACGGTCATCATCATCATCTGATTGATATGCAACACCGTCTGTATTATCACCTTCATCATCACTCACTACTTCACCATGAAAGACCCACCTTGTATATGTAATAGACATACCATTGCATAATATGTGCTCCTCTACTTCAGCCTGGTTGCGGTGTTCCACATTCAGACAGTCCTTGCATGGGCACAATATGTCCTGATTTTCCCTGAAATTTTGGCGAACAAAATCCATAAACTCTTCGACACCGTTCATGTATGGTGGTGTGAAACGTGTTCCTTGTATCCAGCTTCGATCCATTGCACTACAACAAAATAGTTTACCGTTAACAAAGTTATGCTTACACCGCATTGGAGCAAAATCTATTACTAACACAACTAGTGAACCCACTACTAAACTGAAACAACAAAATGGCCACAAATTTAACCCTTTCAAGATTGATGAGAACATTTACTCAGGCAATGAATTTAGTAAAACAAAACCTCCTTCACATTGTCTTTCCTAAGTACAACATATATGCTTGGTTTCCAAATGCCACGGACTTGTGCGTGTCTTGTAGACAAACATATATATGCTCACTATCATTGCAAAACCATGCATCTATCTATTCTACATCTAACATTCATATGCACAATACAACAGTAGAATTAACAGTTCAGTCATTCACACAATTTACCTTTACCTTGCAGGGGTCGGCCGGACTGATGCTTTTGGAGTTGCGGCCAAGCCAGGAGCACTGGCAAGCCTAAACTCTTCGCCTTCGTCAGGTGATGGATAGACTACAAACTCTGAGCAAAGTTGGTGATGGGACGGTGGCCAGTTGGGGACAGGTTGGGGACGAGCGACGTTGTCCCCGTCGTCGACGAGCAAATGCGATGCCTGTGGTGGAAGAGCGGAGATAAGAGGGAGAGGCGGAGGTGCAGTGTGGTAGCCAATGCGATGCAGCGACGCTGTAATGCGTCGTACGATATGGTGGCCGGATGGATCCGCATGAGGTGGTACAGGGGAGTGGATGCACTTACTTGGAATTGGCAATAGCCAGCCGGAACCGATATGTGTCGTGCTTCGGCTATCACCATCCTTCTTCTCCCTGCCGCAAAGCGCCGCTAACTAGAGCCGAGAAGACGATTAGATCGAATCACATATGCCCCGGGAAGAAATAACTAACCTACATATATACTCTCCCAAAAAAACCCTACAGATATAGTCACACACGCCCAGGCGTATAGTCCAACAATATTATAGCACGATTTGTATAGCGTCCGAACTCTTTCCTAATGGCAACGTATAGTCCAAGAATATGATGGCACGATTTTTATAGCATCCGAACTCTTTCCTAATGCCGGTTCGAACTCCTGTACCAATCCTTTTTGCATCGACTCTCCTATTTTAATTTTAATTTTTCATAGATAGAACCAAACAACATGACCTCACGAGCGCCGCATTCAGGTTTTTTTGCCCAGACTGTTTATAGATAAGAAAAAAGTAAGATGTCATCGACTGTCCTGTTTCCATTTTAACTTTTGAGATAGAACAAAAAAATATTAGCTCACGAGCTCCCAATTGAAGTTTTCAGCATAGACACTACAGAATAAAAATAATTGTGTAAAATTTATATTTTTAATGCCCGATTAATTTTTTTGTCGAGCCACTACATATTTATATTAGAAAGAACAAAATAACCATCGAAAAATTACAAAATAAGGTTTTCCCTTTTTAAGAAAATAATAGTCATAAGTATTTCCATGGCCACTACCTACTTATATTATAATAGAACAAAATAATTACAATGCTCAATAGGCTTTGAAAAAATGATGGCGGGTCCCACTGCCAAAACCAACGCATCGCTCCTACCTCTCAATAACCCATGAACAAGCTATGGTGGGTCCCATTGCTAGACGCTACATGACAAAAAATGACCATCACACATTTGTAGTATTCGGTGACTCTAGCTAGTTCGTCATGAAAAATACCAAACCCTCACAGAAATTGGCACGCAGGTGTGTTGAAAGGCCAAGGCATTCCAGTGACGTCCTACGTCACCGATTTGCGATAATTAGTGATGCCACCTACGAGAACATCACACATTAGGCATTTCGGTGATGTTGTCCACCATTGTCACGAGGATTTTTGTCACAGTATGTCAATTTTGTTGTAGTGTTCCCTCAAGTATCTTCATTCATTTTATAATTCTTCTCAGTGATTCATTCACTTTTCTTTAATTGTTTTCAATTCTTACGGTGGTCCATTCAAGATTCCCCTTATCTTGTTATCATATCAATTCACTTGTTTCTCTCATAATCCTACCGGTGGTTGCTCAAGTTTTTTCCCAAGATTGCGCTATATATCTCCTTAATCCTTTCAATGAGAAAAAGTAGTATGCCAAATATGTTGCTTGTCATCAATTTAAAGTGGTGAAGGATACGCATAACATAATTCTTATTCTTATTTCCTCGAGGTGATTAGTTCCTTATTCCGGAATTTGTTCATGATGAGTAAATCATCGGTTCAAGTGTTTCATATTTTCCTTTTCCGGAGTTCCAAGTTTTCTCATTATATTTTCATGAGGTTCCATCAAAATATTGCAATGCTTCAATTCTTGTTCTTTTCAGCCTTCACTTCCTTCCTACCATTTCTTTTCTTTCCGGAGTTCTTCATGGAGGCTCTACATGGTGGTTCGTCAAGGATTCCTTTCATTCTTCAATTGTTCTTCAAGATTTCTCTAGAAGTATGATCCGCCAAGCTATACTCTAAAATAAACATGGTGTTCAACACATGTTTGTTTTGAGGAGTTCAAGCATTCTTCATCTTGCATTCCGAAGTGCAATTTTTTCTATCTTATCTTTTGAGGTGGTGTTATGTCATTTTTGACAATTTCCTTCATGTTTCATGATTCACATGTTGTCAAGAATGAGCTATTTTAAATCCTTCAATCTCTTCATTGGAGTTATCTTGGTAAAGATTTCACCTAAATCCTTCCCTAAGGGGTGTTGCTAATTGGGGTTCTTATCAATGATCTAAGTAATCTCTTTATCATCTTCGTGGAAGAAGTTTTTCATCTCTTAGGTGCTCTCAATCAAATCTTTTTGCCGTGAGTGGCAGGTTGTTACCTCAGAATTTTGAGATGTTTTCCATAAGCCCCCAACAAGGTTATCTTTCATTGTTGATAATACAACAACTCCGTTCTACCTTTAAGTGTGCTCTTTCAAGATCTTTTTTTCCTCCGTTCATTCAATTCCATTCTTTCATTTCTTCCGGAGGCATTGTGATGTTGCTCTCTTCGACCCAGCATCTTGCTTTGTCAAGATCATGTTCTTTTATTGCTCATCCATTTAACTAGAGTGTTGTGTCTATCATACCTGTTTTAACTGGAGACCCATCCAAGTGCGTTCATTTTGCCAAGTTCATATTCTATTCCTTCCATTTCCAACCGGAGTGTTGTCGTAATTGATCATTATCATTCCTTGTACATCTCGTTTCAACTGGAGTGCTTGCATGTACTTCTTATCCATTGTAACCCATTTCTTATGTCTTTCAACCTACAAGGTTCTTGTAATGTTCCTTGTTCCTGTTGCTGAACAGGGTGTTTTAAATTTTGTTCACCTTCATCGTGTCATTTATTCAAGTTTTGCGACCTCTCAAGGTTCTTTGGTTTCACTCGTTTGTCAAAGAAGCAACTTTGTTTTACCCCTTCCTCTTACGCTTTTCTCCGGTGCCATCCTTAGATCTCGGGTCGAGATCTCTTATAAGTGGAGACGAGTTGTGACGCCCCAAGACCGGCGCTCCAGATGCCTTCCATGAATGCCGAGATTCGTTGTGTGATTTGTTTGGTTCGTTGTATTCATCATTGCATCATTTGTATTGCATCATGTCATCATCACATCATTCGCATTGCATCGGCACTCCATTGCCATCATGTTTTCATAGCTTGCATCCGTTTGTAGTTGTCGTGTCCCCCTTGCCTTCGTTGACCTTTCCCAGACCAACCGGGGTTTTCGACTCCCTCTTGTCGGACCACCTAACCTCTTTTGGCAGCCTGTAGCCCCCTCACGCGTGCATCCCATCACTCCCCCGGACCCGACCCGGGCAGTCGTTACCAATGGGTCTGGATCATCTCCAAACATCCCTAAAACATCTTCGGTTCATTGTTTGGACTTCATAACCTATTTATTTTGGGCCATCCGATTACGATCGTAGGGACTGAATAGCCCCTAAGCCTAGTCGACCTACTATATATACCGGATCAAACCCTAGTCCAATCCATCCATCCCGTCTCCGCCACCAGCAGACCAACTCCCTCCTTCCTCGGGATCCTCTCAAATCCACTGAACCAGCCACCTTCTCCTCGATCCATATCCTACCCTCTCCAGACGCCGCCGCCACCTTCTCCGTTTCCCTCAACATCACCAGCAAGCCAACCACTAGCTCTCACCTCCAGATCCATAAATCCATCCATCCAACAACCATGAGGCCCTCCTCTGCCTCCCCGCTCGGTCTGGATCGAAGCCCGAGCGAGAAGATCTCACTCCCGAACCAGCGCACTGCTCGGCTCCTCTCCGAGCACCTCGCCACAAACCCTCGCCGGCCATCGGAGCCCTCGCCATCTATGACCGCCCCGCAGGATCAGACCGCCCCTTTCTCCTTTTCCTTCTTCCTTTTCGTCTAGCTCCTCTTTCTTTCTCTTTCTCTCTGTCTCACATCTATCCCGTGCACATGAACACCATGACCGAGCTTAGCTCAAGCTCGGGTTGATTCGCCCGTCTCCGTCCGACTTCTTCTACTGGGAGCACCACCGAGTCGACCACCGTCTTCCTCGTATACGCTCGCTTCCACAAGGACCAGGAGAGCTTCTTCCTCTACTTCCTCTGCTTGGAGCACCGAGGCGATCAGCTCCAGGCCACGCCTCAGATCGGCCTCCTCGCGCCCACCCAAGCTCGCCTCCCGCACCCCCTCAGTGAGCTGCATTGAATACCCTCTTTTACCGCCTGTTTGCATGCATGTAGTCTTCGATCCGGTCGGCCACCATGGACCAGAGGTGGTCATGTATTCACATACTCACACACCTCCCTGTCGCCCATTGCTCCACATGCACACCCCGTCACGCGCCGCTCCTGTGTGTGCACCACAGCTTGCTACCTCTTGAGCACTTGCATTGGTTTTCCCTTATATAGGAAAGGGTGATGCAACAAAGTAGCGTAAGTATTTCCCTCGGTTTTTGAGAACCAAGGTATCAATCCAGCAGGAGGCCACGCACAAGTCCCTCGCACCTACGCAAAAAAATAAATCCTCGCAACCAACGCGATAAGGGGTTGTCAATACCTACACGTTCACTTACGAGAGTGAGATCTGATAGGATAATATTTTTGGTATTTTTATGATAAAGAGAAATAAAATATGCAAAGTAAAATAAATGGCAAAGGAAATAACTAAGTATTGGAATATTAATATGATGGAAGATATACCCGGGGGCCATTAGTTTCACAAGTGGCTCCTCTCAAGAGCATAAATATTCACGGTGGGCAAACAAATTACTGTTGAGCAATTGACAGAATTGAGCATAGTTATGAGAATAGCTAGGTATGATCATGTATATAGGCATTACGTCCGAGACAAGTAGATAGACTCCTGCCTGCATCTACTACTATTACTCTACACATCGACCACTATCCAACATGCATCTAGAGTATTAAGTTCAAGAGAACAGAGTAACGCTTTAAGCAAGATGACATGATGTAGAGGGATAAACTCATGCAATATGATATAAACCCCATCTTGTTATCCTCGATGGAAACAATACAATACGTGCCTTGCTGCCCCTACTGTCACTGGGAAAGGACACCGCAAGATTGAACCCAAAGCTAAGCAATTCTCCCATTGCAAGAAAGATCAATCTAGTAGGCCAAACCAAACTGATAAATCGAAGATACTTGCAAAGATAACCAATCATACATAAAAGAATTCAGAGAAGATTCAAATATTGTTCATAGATAAACTTGATCACAAACCCACAATTCATCGGTCTCAACAAACACACCGCAAAAGAAGATTACATTGAATAGATCTCCACAAGAGAGGGGGAGAACTTTGTATTTAGATCCAAAAAGAGAGAAGAGGCCATCTAGCTAATAACTATGGACCCGTAGGTCTGAAGTAAACTACTCACACTTCATCGGAGTGGCTATGGTGTTGATGTAGAAGCCTTCCGTGATCGATGACCCCTCCGGCGGAGCTCCAAAAAAGGCCCCACGATGGGATCTCGTGGATACAGAAAGTTACGACGGTGGAATTAGGGTTTTGGCTCCGTCTCTGGTAGTTTGGGAGTACGTAGGTATATATAGGAGGAAGGAGTACGTCGGTGGAGCAACAGGGGGCCCACGAGGGTGGAAGGCGCGCCTGGGGGCGGGGGGGGGGGGGGGGGGGTAGGCGCGCCCCCCTACCTCGTGCCCTCCTCGTTGATTGCTTGACGTAGGGTCCAAGTCCTCTGGATCATGTTCGTTCCGAAAATCACGTTCCCGAAGGTTTCATTCCGTTTGGACTCCGTTTGATATTCTTTTTCCGCGAAACCCTAAAATAGGCAAAAAACAACAATTCTGGGTTGGGCCTCCGGTTAATAGGTTAGTCCCAAAAATAATATAAAAGTGTATAATAAAGCCCAATAATGTCCAAAACAGAATATAATATAGCATGGAACAATCAAAAATTATAGATACGTTGGAGACGTATCAAGCATCCCCAAGCTTAATTGCTGCTCGTCCTCAAGTAGGTAAATGATAAAAACAGAATTTTTGATGTGGAATGCTACTTGGCATAATTTCAATGTAATTCTTCTTAATTGTGGTATGAATATTCAGATCCGGAAGATTCAAGACAAAAGTTCAATGTTGACATAGAAATAATAATACTTGAAGCATACTAACTAAGCCATTATGTCTCTTCAAAATAACATGGCCAAAGAAAGTTATCCCTACAAAATCATATAGTCTGGCTATGCTCTATCTTCACCACACAGTATTTAAATCATGCACAAACCCGATGACAAGCCAAGCAATTGTTTCATACTTTTGGTGTTCTCAAACTTTTTCCATCTTCACGCAATACATGAGCGTGAGCCATGGACATAGCACTTTAGGTGGAATAGAATGGTGGTTGTGGAGGAGACAAAAAGAGGGAAGATAGTCTCACATAAACTAGGTGTATCAACGGGCTATGGAGATGCCCATCAATAGATATCAATGTGAGTGAGTAGGGATTGCCATGCAATGGGTGCACTAGAGATATAAGTATATGAAAGCTCAATAAAAGGAACTAAGTGGGTGTGCATCCAACTCGCTTGCTCATGAATACCTAGGGCATTTTGAGGAAGACCATCATTAGAATATACAAGCCAAGTTCTATAATGAAAAATTCCCACTAGTATATGAAAGTGATAGCATAGGAGACTCTCTATTATGAAGATCATGGTGCTACTTTGAAGCACAAGTGTGGTAAAAGGATTGTAGCATTGTCCCTTCCCTCTTTTTCTCTCAGATATTTTTTTATTTGGGCATTTTCTTTTCTTTATGGCCTCCTTTTTTGGGGCTTCTTTGGCCTTATCTTATTTTATTTTTTGTCCGGAGTCTCATCCCGACTTGTGGGGGAATCATGGTCTCGATCATCCTTTCCTCACTGGGACAATGCTCTAAAAATGATGATCATCACACTTTTATTTACTTACAACTCGACAATTACAACTCAATACTTAGAACAAAATATGACTCTATGTGAATGCCTCCGGCGGTGTACCGGGATATGCAATGAATCAAGAGTGACATGTATGAAAGAATTATGAACGGTGCCTTTGCCACAAATACAATGTCAACTACATGATCATGCAAAGCAATATGACAATGATGGACCATGTCATAGTAAATGGATCGGTGGAAAGTTGCATGGCAATATATCTTGGAATAGCAATGGAAATGCCATGATTGGTAGGTATGGTTGCTGTTTTGAGGAAGGTGTATGGTGGGTGTATGATACCGGCGAAAGGTGCGCGGTATTAGAGAGGCTAGCAATGGTGGAGGGAAGAAAAGTGTGTATGATCCATGGACTCAACATTAGTCATAAAGAACTCATATACTTATTGCAAAAATCTACAAGTTATCAAAGCAAAGTATTATGCGCTTGCTCATAGGGGGATAGATTTGTAGGAAAAGACCATCGCTCGTCCTCGACCGCCACTCATAAGGAAGACAATCAATAAATAAGTCATGCTCCGACTTCATCACATAACGGTTCACCATACGTGCATGCTACGGGAATCACAAACTTTAACACAAGTATTTCTAAAATTCACAACTACTCGACTAGCATGACTCTAATATTACCATCTCCATATCTCAAATCAATTATCAAGTATCAAACTTCTCATAGTATTCAACACACTCATAAGAAAATTTTTATTAATCTTGAATGCCTAACATAATTAAAGCAAATTACCATGCTGTTTTGTAGGACTCACAAAATAATCTAAGTGAAGCATGAGAGAACAATAGTTTCTATAAAACATATCCACCGACATGCTCTAAAAGATATAAGCGAAGCACTAGAGCAAAAACTATATAACTCAAAA
Organism: Triticum aestivum; assembly: GCF_018294505.1. Taxonomy (NCBI): domain Eukaryota; kingdom Viridiplantae; phylum Streptophyta; class Magnoliopsida; order Poales; family Poaceae; genus Triticum; species Triticum aestivum. The sequence goes on from NC_057809.1 coordinate 338,772,833, forward strand.
GATAAAAGTGATGCACATAGAGTATTCTAACAATTTCCGAATCATGTGTGTCTCTCTCAAAAAGGTGTGTACATCAAGGATGATTGTGGAAAACTAATAAATAAAGACTCAAATAATAAAAGACGCTCCAAGCAAAACACATATCATGTGGTAAATAAAAATATTGCTCCAAGTAAAGTTACCGATGGAAGTAGAAGAAAGAGGGGATTCCTTCCGGGGCATCCCCAAGCTTTGGCTTTTAGGTGTACATAGAATATCTTGGGGTGCCATGGGAATCCCCAAGCTTAGGATCTTTCCACTCCTCGTTCCATAATCCATCAAATCTTTTACCCAAAACTTGAAAACTTCACAACACAAAACTTAAAGTAGAAAATCTCGTGAGCTCCGTTAGAGAAAGAAAACAAAACACCACTTCAAGATACTGTAATGAACTCATTATTTATTTATATTGGTGTTAAACCTACTGTATTCCAACTTGTCTATGGTTTATAAACTATTTTACTAGCCATAGATTCATCAAAATAAGCAAACAACACACGAAAAACAGAATTTGTCAAGAACAGAACAGTCTGTAGTAATCTGTAGCTAACGCAAGATCTGGAACCTCAAAAATTCTAAAATAAATTTCTGGACGTGAGGAAATTTTCTATTAATCATCTTAAAAAAGAATTAACTAAATACCACTTTCCAAATAAAAATGGCAGCAATTCTCGGGAGCGCTAAAGTTTCTGTTTTTTACAGCAAGATTAAAAAGACTTTCCCAAGTCTTCCCAACGGTTCTACTTGGCACAAACACTAATTAAACACAAAAAACACAACCAAAACATAGGCTAGATAAATTATTTAATACTAAACAGGAGCAAAAAGCAAGGAATAAAATTAAAATTGGGTTGCCTCCCAACAAGCGCTATCGTTTAACGCCCCTAGCTAGGCATAAAAGCAAGGATAGATCTAGGTATCACCATCTTTGGTAGGCAATTCGTAAGTATATGAAAGCTCAACAAAAGGAACTAAGTGGGCGTGCATCCAACTCGCTTGCTCACGAAGACCCAGGGCATTTTGAGGAAGCCCATCATTGGAATATACAAGCCAAGTTCTATAATGAAATATTCCCACTAGTATATGAAAGTGATAACATAGGAGACTCTCTATTATGAAGATCATGGTGCTACTTTGAATCAAAAGTGTGGTAAAGGGATAGTAGCATTGTCCCTTCCCTCTTTTTCTCTGATATTTTTTTATTTGGGCATTTTCTTTTTATATAGCCTCCTTTTTTGGGGGCTTCTTTGGCCTCTTTTTTTAATATTATTTTATTTTTCGTCCGGAGTCTCATCCCGACTTGTGGGGGAATCATAGTCTCCATCATCCTTTCCTCACTGGGACAATGCTCTAAAAATGATAATCATAACACTTATATTTACTTACAACTCAACAATTACAACACAATACTTACAACAAAATATGACTCTATGTGAATGCCTCCGGCGGTGTACCGGGATAAGCAATGAATCAAGAGTGACATGTATGAAAGAATTATGAATGGTGTCTTTTCCACAAATACAATGTCAACTACATGATCATGCAAAGCAATATGATAATGATGGAGCACGTCATAGTAAACGGAATGGTGGAAAGTTGCATGGAAATATATCTCGGAATGGCTATGGAAATGCCATGATAGGTAGGTATGGTGGCTGTTTTGAGGAAGGTATATGGTGGGTGTATGATACCGGCGAAAGTTGCACGGTATTAGAGAGGCTAGCAATGGTGGAAGGAAGAAAAGTGCATATGATCCATGGACTCAACATTAGTCATAAAGAACTCATATACTTATTGCAAAAATCTACAAGTTATCAAAGCAAAGTATTACGCGCATGCTCATAGGGGGATAGATTGGTAGGAAAATACCATCGCTCGTCCCCGACCGCCACTCATAAGGAAGACAATCAATAAATAAATCATGCTCCGACTTCATCACATAATGGTTCACCATATGTGCATGCTACGGGAATCACAAACTTTAACACAAGTATTTCTCAAATTCACAACTACTTGACTAGCATGACTCTAATATTACCATATCAATATCTCAAAACAATTATCAAGAATCAAACTTCTCATAGTATACAACACACTCATAAGAATTTTTTTATTAATCTTGAATGCCTAACATAATTAAAGCAAATTACCCTGCTGTTTTGTAGGACACTCAAAATAATCTAAGTGAAGCATGAGAGAACAATAGTTTCTATAAAACAAATCCGCCGACGTGCTCTAAAAGATATAAGCGAAGCACTAGAGCAAAAACTATATAACTCAAAAGATATAAGTGAAGCACATAGATTATTCTAACAATTTCTGAATCATGTGTGTCTCTCTCAAAAAGGTGTGTACAGCAAGTATTATTGTGGAAAACTAACAAATAAAGACTCATATAATTAAGGACGCTCCAAGCAAAACACATATCATGTGGTAAATAAAAATATAGCTCCAAGTAAAGTTACCGATGGAAGTAGAAGAAAGAGGGGATGCCTTCTGGGGCATCCCCAAGCTTTGTCTTTTAGGTGTCCTTAGAATATCTTGAGGTGCCATGGTCATCCCGAAGCTTAGGCTCTTTCCACTCCTTGTGCCATAATCCATCAAATCTTTTACCCAAAACTTGAAAACTTCACAACACAAAACTTAAAGTAGAAAATCTCGTGAGCTCCGTTAGAGAAAGAAAACAAAACACCACTTCAAGGTACTGTAATGAACTCATTATTTATTTATATTGGTGTTAAACCTACTGTATTCCAACTTCTGTATGGTTTATAAACTATTTTACTAGCCATAGATTCATCAAAATAAGCAAACAACAAACGAAAAACAGAATTTGTCAAAAACAGAATAGTCTGTAGTAATGGGTAGCTAACGCAAGATCTGGAACCCCAAAAATTCTAAAATAAAATGCTGGACGTGATGAATTTATCTATTAATCATCTGAAAAAAGAATTAACTAAATAGCACTTTCCAAATAAAAATGCCAGCAATTCTCGTGAGCTCTAAAGTTCTATTTTTTACAGCAAGATTAAAAGGACTTTCCCCAAGTCTTCCCAACGGTTCTACTTGGCACAAGCACTAATTAAACACAAAAAACACAACCAAAACAGAGGCTAGATAAATTATTTATTACTAAATAGGATCAAAAATCAAGGAATAAAAATAAAATTGGGTTGCCTCCGAACAAGCGCTATCGTTTAACGCCCCTAGCTAGGCATAAAAGCAAGGACAGATCTAGGTATTGACATCTTTGGTAGGCAATGCATAAGTGGCTCTCATAATAGATTCATAAGGTAATTTAATTTTCTTTTAGGGAAGTGTTCCATGCCTTTCCTTAACAGAAATTGGAATCTAATATTCCCTTCCTTCATATCAATAATTGCACCAATCGTTCTAAGGAAAGGTCTACCAAGAATAATAGGACATGAAGGATTGCAATCTATGTCAGGAACAATAAAATCTACGGGCACATAATTCCTAATTGCAACAATAAGAACATCATTAATTCTTCCCATAGGTTTCTTAATAGTGGAATCCGCAAGGTCCAAGTTTAAAGAGCAATCATCAAAATCACGGAAACCTAGCAAATCACACAAAGTCTTTGGAATCGTGGAAACACGAGCACCCAAATCACACAAAGCATAGCATTCATGATCTTTAATTTTAATTTTAATAGTATGTTCCCACTCATCATAAAGTTTTCTAGGGATAGAAACTTCGAACTCAAGTTTTTCTTCGTAAGATTGCATCAAAGCGTCAACGATATGTTTAGTAAAAGATTTATTTTGACTATAAGCATGAGGAGAATTTAGCACGGATTGCAACAAGGAAACACTATCTATCAAAGAGAAATTATCATAATTAAATTTCTTGAAATCCAAAATAGTGGGTTCATTAATATTTAAAGTTTTGACTTCTTCAATCCCACTTTTAAAAATTTTAGCATCAAGATCTAAAGACTCCGAATTTTTGGAATGCCGTCTAGGTAAAGGTGGATCATATTCAGTCCCGTCATTATCAAGATTCATATTTCAAAACAAAGATTTAATAGGGGACACATCAATAACTTTTAGATCTTCATCTTTACTATCATGGTAACTAGAAGAACACGCTTTTATAAAGCAATCTTTCTTAGCACGGATCCTAGCGGTTCTTTCTTTGCACTCATCAATGGAAATTATCATGGCTTTGAGAGACTCATTGATATCATGCTTAGGTGGAATAGATCTAAGTTTCAAAGAATCAACATCAAGAGAAATTCTATCAACGTTCCTAGCCAACTCATCAATCTTAAGCAATTTTTCTTCAATCAAAGCATTGAAATTCTTTTGCAAAGTAATAAGTTCTTTAATATTAGATTCAAAATCAGAGGGCATATTATTATAATTTTCATAAGAATTGTTGTTGGAATTACCATAATTATTAGAGGAATTACTAGGATACGGCCTAGGATTAAAGTTTCCTCTATACGCATTGTTACCAAAATTATTCCTACCAACAAAAGTCACATCCATAGATTCATTATTATTCTCAATAAAAGTAGACAACGGCATATAATTAGGATCAGAAGAAACACTTTTATTAGCTAATGATTTCATAAGTCCATCCATCTTTCCACTCAAAACGTTAATTTCATCTATCGCATGCACTTTCTTATTAGTAGATCTTTTAGTGTGCCATTGAGAATAATTAACCATATTGTTATCTAGGAGTTTAGTAGCTTCTCCTAAAGTGATTTCCATAAAAGTGCCTCCCGCGGCCGAATCTAAAATATTTCTAGAAGCAAAATTCATTCCGGCATAAAAAATTGTATAATCATCCACAAATTCAAACCATGCGTAGGGTAATTAGGTATCATTAATTTCATCCTCTCCCAAGCTTGTGAAACATGTTCATGATCAAGTTGCTTAAAATTCATAATATCGTTTCTAAGAGAGATGATCTTAGTGGGAGGAAAAAACTTAGAGATAAAATCATCTTTGCACTTATTCCACGAATCAATACTATTTTTAGGCAAAGACGAAAACCAAGCTTTTGCACGATCTCTAAGCGAAGAAGGAAATAGCTTCAATTTAACAATATCGTTATCCACATCTTTCTTCTTTTTCATATCACACAAATCAACAAAACTATTTAGATGGGTAGCGGCATCTTCACTAGGAAGGCCGGCGAATTGATCTTTCATGACAAGATTCAACAAAGCATCATTGATTTCACAAGATTCGGTGGAGCAATCGGAGTGCTAAGGAAATCATTGTTGTTGGTATTGGTAAAGTCACACAATTTAGTATTATTTTGAGCCATCGTGACAAGCAAGCAATCCAACACACAAGGAAACAAGAAACGGGCAACAAGAGGCAAATAGAGAAAGAGAGGGAGGATGGAGAGAGAGAGAGGGCGAATAAAACGGCAAGGGTGAAGTGGGGGAGAGGAAAATGAGAGGCAAATGGCAAATAATGTAATGCGGGATATAAGGGTTTGTGATGGGTACTTGGTATGTCTTGACTTGCAACGGCGCCACAAGTGACTCGTTGTCGGGAGTCAAATCTTGACTTGTCTTGCACGAACCTCCCCGACAACGGCGCCAGAAATCCTTCTTGCTACCTCTTGAGAACTTACGCTGGTTTTCCCTTGAAGAGGAAAGGGTGATGCAGCAAAGTAGCGTAAGTATTTCCCTCGGTTTTTGAGAACCAAGGTATCAATCCAGTAGGAGGCCCCGCACAAGTCCCTCGCACCTACACAAACAAATAAATCCTCGCAACCAACGCGATAAGGGGTTGTCAATCCCTACACGGTCACTTACGAGAGTGAGATTTGATAGATACAATAGGATAATA